>NW_010263368.1:0-5609 GCF_000690775.1 Eurypyga helias
CCTGTCTCTTCCAAGGGGGGAGAAGGGAAGGAGCAAGTCATAAGGGTCTTCAAAAGCAAGTGTATAAAGGAAAAAACTCTGTATCTACAGGTAAGGTGCAAAGAGCCTTCCTGGGTCATTGATGTCAGTTTTTCGGGAAATTTTCAAAATCATGACAAACTTCGCTGAAATGAAAGCAAACAAGTTTGCAACATCTAAATACACTAAAAAAGACTATTCTTGGTAGTTCTTGGCCGATCAGTGGTATCAGACCTTGACAAAATAGTGCTAGACAGTGTACCTTTATAGAAATGTCTGTTAGCATTGTTGCTGTTTAATTTAGAGCATTGATAATTTAATGGTAGTACAATTAAACTTTGATAAGACATTGCATTAATACTACACAACTTTCTTAGTAGGAATATAAATGACACAAAATCAAATTGTTATACAATATATGGATGCAAAATAGCTAAGTGGTGTGTCTCAAACCTAAACTGTAAACAGGAAGCAATGACTCCTGTCTGAAATATTTCCTATTTCTTTGTCTCTTTCTAGAATTGGCTTAACAAGAAGACGTGTAGCAGTGATGAAGTGCAAGTATTGGGAATACGGCAGTTGCTAGAAGAGAGAAGACAGCTGATGTGGAATGACCTGAATTGGTTCGGTACACAGAAAGGGGCAAAGTAAAATGTCTCACAGTGTGAAATTGTTCCTGTGGAGGTAGTGGCAGTAAGGATGGAGAACACTCTTCTGGTAAAGTCTTGAAACTCTTGTGGATTATCACCCAGGTATGAAATGAGTGTAATGTTGTGACCATAAGATTTCGGCTGTATACAAAAGGTATTATCAAGCATTTGGAATACAGGAGGTACGTCACCTGTACATTTTGTGCTTATGGTCACTAATAGACAAGAGTGTAGATCTGTGTGTGAATACTGACCCAGCCAACTCCAGACCTGAAAGCCACTGGCTAACTCGCTGCATTTGGCAGTGCCACCACGGAGCCATTAGAAGGTTTCTACACTGTTCTCCTCTGGGAGGTATAGATGTACAGTACAATAAATGATACAGAAAATAAAGAGTCCACGCTATATGGCTGTTTAGTCAGGCAGGTATGAGAATAATAAAGTCAGGAATCAGGAGGTGACAAATTCAGAGGATGAAATAAAACATATGAACAGGGAGGATAAATAACTTTTCCCATAGCATGAAGAGCATGCTGGTTGTCTGTCCACCTTCAGGGACTTCAGAAATGAAGAATGGCTTTCCTCCTGAGAGTGCCCATGCTAGTCCAAGCAGGAACATTTCAGCAAAGCCTCATGGCTTACTTTATGCATGAAGCCAGTCACAGACCACAGCAGTCCTTCCCGGGATCACGAGTTGGGTTAGAAAACTCCCAAGTAAAAAAATGTTAAAAAAATCATTGTACTGTTGTATTGACTCATACAACAACAGAGTTGGGGTCAAACACACCGTTGTGAGCCTGCCAGTAAGTAAAGTGAGTTGTAGCATATGAGAAAACAGTTCAAAATGGTCTATGTGTGAAAGAGAAAACTTCTGGCTCTTGGTTAGCCCCAGAAATTTTATTGATGGCAAATTATCAAAAGGTAAAAGTACAGCAAGAGTACTTGTGTAATTTACAGTCTTCGAATGGGTTCAGTTTAGAAGGTTAATGTACAGTACATGGAAACCCCACGGGCATAGTGTCCTATCAGAGAACAGTACCAAATGCCAGATGTGACAGCCTGGGAGATGGAGCTCAAGAATCCTTTCATTAAATAATCAAAATGGAAATCAGAGAACAATAAAAAGGCAGAAAATCAGCAGCTATAATGGCAGCAAGATTAAAACTAGCTGTTTCAGAAAGATTCCCGTGAAAGTCCTCTACATTTTAACAGTAAATGGCAAGGTTGTGTGTTTTGTTGGGGTTGAAAACCCTGAGCTACTTTCTCCAGTGTGATGACCTTTTCCATTGTAATTTGCCTTTGAGCAAATTGATAATAGGAAAATAAGAAGGAAGATAATCTCGCCCTGATGTGCTCTGCCCATTCACTGTCTTGCTAGATGCTTAAGATTCTGTTTTCAAATGAGAAAAAAAGCCCTTCTTTTTCATTTGAAAACTCATGAACTATTTTGCTTTAAATCACAGGAGATACAGCAGCTTCAATGGTTCCAGTAGTTTATATTGCATGAATAATTATATTTTTCCTATGAGAAAATGAAATTATTACTTGGTTTAATGTGTTGCTTCTTAATTCAGGGAAAGATTTGCCTTTTTAGGCTTTATTGCAAAGAATGAATTTTTCATTTACTCTTCCTTTTCCCTTTCCCCTGCCCCATCCTTCTCTCCTTCCTTTTTATAATGTCATTAAGAGAGCTAGATATATTTTGACCGCTACTGGCTCAGAGACTGCGATACAAAGAAAACAGGAGGTATTTTCATCTTTGAACTCTATGATAACCAAAACAAATACATGAATTTCATCTGCCTGTAGACTTTCAGTGATGCTTACAGATGAAATACATCCAAAATCCCTTTCCTTACTGCGGAAGTCAGGAAGTGTCCATTTTCCATGTAAGCTGCCCTGTGTTTGAATATATATACTAATTATGGCATTAAAATGATAATGCAACTGTGTCTAAAATAAAGGCAGAGTCCTAGCAATTCTGGCAACAAATCCAGTCTCGTATTAATGTAATTACTTTATATATTCTTCTTTTGCTAGGCTTTGATTCTATTTAAAGGAAAATAATATATTCCTCTTTTCTTCTGCACAGCAACAGAGGAAGTTGGGAGTAACAGAATGTTCTATTAACTGAACTAATGGAGCAGCTCTTTCTGCTAAACTTGTGTAACTCTTTGGAAACACCATGTGCTGCTTGTTCACTTTCAGCCTCTTGCCTAATCATTTTAGCAAGTCAAGTAAGGTCCCTTCCTTCTTTAAGATGTTTCCCTACCTCACTTGCTGCTAATTGCAGTGATTGCAAATATGTTGACACTAAAGCTTGGTGAGTGCTGAAAAGAAATCTGCAAATATTTATTTGACTTAGTAAGCACATTTGCTTTGGCAGTGTTCACACCCCTTGGAGATTTTCTTCTGCTAGCAAGCTCTTAATGGCATGAATGATTGGAAACCAATGTATTTTGAATAAACATGGCAAATTTCTGAAAGCAAATTTCAAAATCAAAATGGTAAATATAGTTGCCATGAAACTGCTTCTTGAGCAGACTGTTTGACCTACAGAAGGTGGTGTGTTGTCCTGAAGATGAAAGAGCTTGTGAGTTTTCAGCAAAGCGTATGAGAGATCAGTGAAACTGGCAGTTTACACCAGCAAAAAGCTTGACTGCTAAGCCATATCCATAGAGCCATCTGGGCATCATTACTTGAGATGTGCACAGTTTGTCCTTGGGGAAATGAGGGATTTAAATGCCAAAATAAATGTACTGTGCTACAGTTTAAAATATACACTGAACTGTTTTACCATTCTCATCTATCTTTCCTTTTGGAAGGTGCAGTGCCCTGCAGTGATCAGTTTATTAGTGAACCTTTGTGAAAAATAGTGCTCAAAGGATTCCTATCTCTTTGTGTCTTCCAAAACTCCTCTGATGTTTCCCTTGCAGGATTTTTGCTGTCAGCTCTATATACTTGAGCACATAGCAGTAAGAAAACATGCTACCGGGGTTGAAAGGGAAGAAAGATACAGGTGAGGAGGTAATGGGAAAGAAAGGAAATAATCCTTATTTCTAAAGAACTTTTGTTTTAAAGAGGAAGGAAAATAGATGGATTTGTAATCCATCTGCTGAATTTCAGAATTGTGCATGCATACCATGAGAGGCTGGTAAATTAAGTTAGAATACTATAAAACTGTGAAGCCTAGTTTTTTAACCGCCATTCCACCCCTGGTGCCCTTTATCTTAAGTTTAAAACATCATCGGGAATATGAGAATATGGGAAAAAATGACTGTCTTCTTCCAATTCATCTTTAATATATATATATTGCAGTGTTAGGGGAAAAACCACATATTTGTTTTCTGCAGCATTTAGTCTTGCACTGCTCTTTAGCCTTAATTTACTGCATCTCACTTCAATGAAATTACAAAAAAAAAAAAAATCGAATGATAAAAATGTGCTGATACTTAACCTTACAGAAATTGTATTTCAAGCTTAAAGAAGGCAGTTTTTTCTTTTATATGGGTATAAAATGTAAGATGTTGACAAAGTTCTACAAAGAATTTGAGGCAGAAGGACTTACGTTCCTTTGGAAAATAGAATGGTTGCCACACAATTTTCCTTTAGATGCTTCCCTTTCTTTTGCCTTAGTCCCTGCTTTTTAAAATTGTCATGTGTTGTTAGACAAAAGTCTTAAATCAATTTATTGTCAGTGCATACAGCTTTCCGCTAAGTATTATAATAAGAAATCAAATCACCTGCAATGTTTGCAAGCAATTTAGTGTTGCTGTGTGTGTATTCAGTGTCTTACAAAATGCAGTTAATTGTTTTAATTGTTTATTTAGCAGTATCTGATTAAACATGCAGACATATCACCATAATTAAGCTAGTTCTGCTCTGAACTTCATAGGAATCAGCTCAGCGGCTGAGGTCTAATCACTGGTAGTTGTAAGCACTAGTTGCACCTGGTGAGAGAAATGGATGAATATCCTACAGAACCTTGAAGCTTGGGAGGGGGAGCTTTTACCAGCCTGGTAGAAGCCTATCACCCTGGCATTAAATGATGTGAACAATAGCATGTACTTCCTTTACAGCACTTTCTAACTATGAGTGCTGCTCTTTTTTTTCTTTTTTTTTTTTTTTCTTCCAGTGACGTGCAACATTTTAGTAAGAGACTCTTTGTCCTGAAGATCCTGCCTTTGAAGTATACAAGACAGGCAAAGTGTGGCAGCAAGGAAGAACTGTTATAACTAATTTACAGGAAACTGAACCTCAAAGATGTTAACTTTTTCCAAGATCAGACAGGAGGCTGGAACTGTGAATCAAGGTATGGACCTTAAGGGCAAGATGTTCCTTCTGGATTTGTTTGCTTAAATATTGGAAAGAAAATGTTTGTGATCTCCAGATTTGACATAGCAGGGATAGTTCTCCCTTTGCAGATCTCCATGGAAACTCACGGTACAGGTTGAAATGGAGACTGCAAAGCAAAAGTAGTGCAGCTCTGGGCTGTTTAACTGTAGCAAAGAATTTTCAGTGTGGTAACATCTCCTTAAAAGGGGATTAGGAACTGTGAATAAAAGAAGTGTTTTTGTCAAGGACTAAAGCCAGAACTTGTGTTCTTACTGAAATCTAGCAGCATAGCACCGCTGTTGTAGGGCTATCAGATTTTAAAGGCTGAAAAGTAGGACAAATCCAGAAAAATCACTGTCAGGATTAACTAAGTTTGCTTACTGCACATGTAGGGTAGAACTGTGATTTTGTATGCATAATTTATTTGCTATTTTTCTGGATGCCCAGCAACCAGAAAAAAGCAAAGGAATTCTTGACTGGTAGACTTTTCAGATGGGTACAGCATTTGTCTGTAGGAACGCAGGCTTTGAGTTACAAGGGTTCTCTGGCAAACTTTCTTGGACTTGCTTGTTGAGACGTGAGAGCGAAGGGATGCCATCCAGAGGG
>NW_010263369.1:0-4385 GCF_000690775.1 Eurypyga helias
CGGGGGGCGGGGGACAGCGCCAGCCGAGCGCCTCGGGGCGGCGGTGACGGGCGGTGTTTTGCAGAGCTGTGGGTCTCGCTGGAGGAGCACCAAGATGCGCTCGAGCTCATCATGAGCAAGTACAGAAAGCAGATGTTGCAGCTCTTGCAAGGGAGAAAAGGCGAAGATGCAGAACCAGTCTGGAAGGTTCATCAGGCTGATGCCTTGGTAAGGTGGGATGGGGACGGGCTGGGGCTCAAGACCCTCTCCCTGTCTCCTGCCTTCACGCAACCTGTTTCCATTCATGCAATGTCTCTGCTTCCAAATACACGTTCTGAAACTTGTCACTTGCTGTTGGGTTTTTTCTGTTCCGTTTACAGCACGCAGGGTGTAGCGTTTGTCACAGCGGACACCGCAAAGCGTGACGCCCTCTCGGCCCAGGCGAAGGCTTGTTCATGATGCACTAGGTGGTAAATTCCCTGGGTTAAGCTTAATGCATGGGATTCCCTACAGCAGAGTCAAAGGTCCAAGTGGTTACTCCTGTTCAGCAATTCAGCAGGGGGAGAAGAGCCTCTTACACCTCTCTGAGTTGCAGCATGTTTAATTCTCAAGACATCGTCGCTCCTGAATGTTCTTAAACTCGGATACTCTGTGCAGTGGCCCGAGAGTGTCCTTTTTCCGTGTCGGTTGCGGTGACTTCAGAACGCGGAGGTGTGGCTACTGATGACCGGTGCCTGTCTAATACCTCATAAACCTTAAACAGAGACTTAACGTTACTATATTGTTACGTGAGGCATCTGTTAAAGTCCGTGTTCATGTGATTAGAGAACAGCGAGTTGCTCCACCTAGGGAAGTCTCGCATCTTCTGGGTTTTCTAATTGGAATTGGAGCAGCCTAACGCTTCACACATACATCTTTGCACCGATACCTGGCAACTCGTTAGTGCTCTGGTTTGTGTTGCTTAGATCCTCTGAAGTTCAGTGTAGCGGTGTCTTGCTTCCAGTGCCTGCTTAAGTGTGCGAATGGCTCTTCAGCCAGATGTAAGATGTGAACAAAACTCCCGTGGGGCTGCTTTGGCTCTGTTTTGATGGTACGGAAGCGTAAAGCTGAAGAGACACTGGAGGAGCGTTGATGGAATGTGCCTTGATTATCTCCATATCTAGGCAAACTCTTCTGTGCTTCAGACTAAGTCCATGAGTTTGTTCCTACCCACCACCTGGAGGATAGTAACAACGTTTTAGTACCTTTCAAAGAGCAATATTGCTGTTATAACCACTTTTCTGTTTAGAGAAGAACATCGGGTTTTCTTCCCAGATGGTTATTTTAGTCTTTCTTGTTCCTCCAGCTCCCTGCTGGACAGGTGCTCTAATTCGTTTGCGTATTTTCTGAATAATGGAATTCGAAACCAAATTCGCTGCTCTGGGGATACATTTCTCTTCCAGAGGCAATGGAATGGCTACTGGCCTGTAGAGAAAAGAAACCGTAACATTATCTGCCCTGTAACATCTGACATTCCCCAACGTGCTCGTGTTTTTATGTTATATTGAAACGTTTCAAGAGCTTCCACATTCTTGTCCTGCTGCTTCTTGCCGGTCGCTGACACTTCCGCGTGAGCACATTAGAGTTCCTTCCTAAGCTCCGCCTTCGGAAACGCAGTGCTCCTTAAACAGGAACCGTTGGGACTTTTCAGTGCTGGCTGTATGTGCGTTTCGGAGCTTCACCAAAATGCACCTTCCCCAGGTCAGAGCTGTATCTAGCCAGTTCCTGCAAAAGACGCCGCCGGAGGCTCTGGTCTCGGTTTAGTTTCCTTGCTTGGCTTCCTGCCGAGACAGGGCTGTTGGCTTCATGCCGTTACCTGGTCTTGACATCTCCTTTGCTTTGACATTTCGCGTTCTTACCGAGTCAGATCGGGCTTTTCCAGCGAAGCAGTGTGGGACCTGCTGCGTCCAAACCATGTTCACACCAATCTGGATCTCTTGTCACAGTCCTTGTCACTTTTCCCACATCGGTACGTTAGGGTGCCTTGCCTTGCTGACTGACCCGTCACCTGAGGTATGTGCTTTCATCTTTAAATGCTGCTCTAGTTGGAAAGGATTGCAAGTGCTTGGGAGCAAAGGGGTCAGATTTAAACCAGGAAAATAATCCAAAATGGGGAAAGTGAGAGTAGCTGATTTAGAAGGGATAAATTATTGCTGCTGCTTTTGCTTCAACATATTGAATTGTATTGCTTTTATGTCTTTCAGGAAGTTGAAAGTCAAATAGACAGAATATGTGAGATGGGAGAGGTGATGAGGAAAGCTGTTCAAGTCGATGATGATCAGTTCTTTAAAGTTCAGGAGAAACTAGCTCAGTTGGAGGTAAGAACAGACGTAATTCCTAAGGACAGATCAAGCATTGGGAGTCTCTAGACTTACTCTGGGCTTTGTGTTTGTATGTGCCACGATTTGTAAAAATCAAAAATTTGAGGGTGTGCTCAGGAAATGCAGAACATGATCTGTTAATTTTCAAGGGCTTGATGTTTGTACTGTATATGTGAAGCCAGAGGCTAAGGATGAGCTTTAAATGATGTGGTTCCCCTCCTGCTAGCACTGTATTAATGCTTCTCTTACAAAATCGGTGTTTTGTGAAGTAGTGGGGCTATTTAAAGATTATTCTTTAATTGTGAATTAGCTCATTTCTATTTCAGCAAAAATATTGATTTTGCAGCTTGAAAACAAAGAGCTGCGTGAACTATTGTCAATCAGCAAAGAATCTTTTGAGGTGGGGAGAGAACATCTGCCTGACTGAAGCATAGGTCGCAAAATAACCTTATCTCCAACTCTGGACTGCAGAGACTCTTGTGAAGGTCCCCTACAAGGACGGGGTTTGGGTCACTCTTTCAGGTGTTTCCTTGTACGTTTGTTTTGTCGTTTCCAAATGTGTGGGCTGTGTTCTATTCCGTCCTCTCGGGCTGATGGCGCCATGCTGATGCCTAACCCTGGAGTGTTCTGACGTGTGCTCCCCTGCGGTGGCTGGTTTCCTCTCCTGAGTTACTCCTGTGGGCTTGAGTGCGGCACTGCGGCTGTGCGAGGGCGCTGAAATCCACCTGGCCTGCAGCTGGAGAACACGGTGTGGGTTGTGATGACTGAATAGGAGTAGGCGGCTCTTCAGAACCCACGCTGTAAGTGGTAGGTGTGCGCTGTGCTCTGCCTGCGCCGCGCAGGCACGCCGAGCCTTGGTCTGGCTTTGGAGACGTGAGATGGGTGTTGGGCTGGGTTAACCCTGTCGCTTGAACAGCCGCTTCCAAGCGGAGCGAGAGAGCGGCAGGTAGCACATGGAGCATTTGGGCAGTAACTCCTACGAGGAGCACCCTTCACCTCCACGTAGGAGCGAAAGTCAGAGTGGGCGGCCCTTTCCAACCCCTGGGCGTCTTTGAAGGGCGTTGCATATCTGACCCGTTTTGGTTTGTGGACAGAGCCCTTCCAGCCGTGCCGGCGCTCCCAGGCAGGTGGCTGCTGGCCAGCTCTGATCTGGAGGCGGCACGTCAGATCAAAGCTCTTTGGCCTACCGCCGCTTCGGACTTCAGGAGGGAGCTGAGGCCTGGCCCAACCAAAACCTGCCATGCAGCCACGTTTCATGTTCTGTCACGAGCGTGTTTCGGGACGCTTGGTGCAGCATCCTTACTGAGTTCAGTGGGAATTGAGCGTTGCAGGAATTTGTCAGCATTGGGAGACTTGTGATGACACTTTCCTGTACAAAGATTTGCGTCTCTTGCCTGTGATCAAAGAATCGTTCCCTGAGAACTGTCAGCATCTAATCTCCGGTATTTGCTTAAATTCTTATGGAGTGTTTCCCAAGTGGAGTTTTAATAGATGCAGGTTGTTTACGATCCCGTGCTCGAGAGATGTTTTCTTGTGGCCGACACCCAGCAGGATGGCATGGTGACACGGGGGTTTCTGTGCAGGAGTGTGCTTGTATACAGTCCTTTCCTATCACACACTGTTTAAGAGGGAATAAAAAATCCCCAGTGGGCAGCACTTTCTCAAGCGTGTTCTGTTTTGTGGGTTCTGGGGGTAATTCCACCTGCTCCGTGTGTGCCCACACCTCTCGCGCCCTTGTGCCCTTCGAGGGAAATGCTGCCGCAAGCGGACGTGTTGCGTTTCCTCTCCCGAAGTAACATCGCCTGCAGTGCCGTGACGCTGCGGTTTTGCCGCCCGTTACCCCAGTGCAGGGCAGCGGTCCCTGCGGGCCGGTCGCTGTGCGAGACGGCGCGACAATGAGGTGCTTTGTTAGCAGTGGGCCGTGACCGGCATGGCCGGTTTAACGGCTGCGTTCCGGATCCGGGACGGAGCCTGGGCCTGCAACGGGCCGAATGCGGACAATTCCCACGGGCTGCGCGGAATTCTGGGAAGAACTCGCTCAGCTCC
>NW_010263370.1:0-3116 GCF_000690775.1 Eurypyga helias
CCTGGCTGAACCCAGCACAACCAGGAGATGATTATTGTCTTTTAATAACTTTATAAAGGCACAATCAGACAGACAAAGGCTCCTCAAGTGGGAAAAAAAAGATGACAGAACATTTAACCCATCCGTTTAGAAACCAGATTTAATAGAGGTAATGATGGAAGGACATATTTTTGCTGTATCTAAACAGTAATACAGAGTGTTTATTATGTTGTCTACAGGAAGATCATTTAAAAAAAGTCTGCTAAAGAATCTCACTATTGTCTTTGCATCTTCAAATGTATTCCAGACTTGATGTCTGTTACACTATCAGGTACTGTGGCAACAGAAATAGAACACCATTAACAGAAATGCATGTAAGTTAATTTCAGAAAAGGGCAGAGGTCTCCCTATCGCTACTTCCATCTTTCTTTTCAGATTAAAGTTAAACACATTCTTTGAAGAATTCAGTGAAAAACCTTCCAGCACTCTAATGGGAAATGAAGAACATAAGACATGCCACAGTATGTATTTTTTCAGGTATCTTTTTCTGGGAATCTATTGGATACATTATCTGAATAAAATATTCAGCCTCTGCCTAATATATGAAAGCAAAGGCAAATTGTAACTTTCACTAGAGTCAGCTAGTATTTTTCCAGTATGGTCCGTAGACTTCATCATTTATTGAAGTCTACATGAGTCTACAATGGCGCATGCATATATAAAAACAAAACAAAACAAAACAAAAGAAAACAACCAACCAAACAAAAAAAAAACCCACTGAAAGAGATTAAAAAGTCCATCATTCTTGACAAAATCCAAGATACCATAAACAGTTAATTTCATTCAGTACATACCTTGTATTTCTGTTAACTTGTGTTTGGGTAAATGTTCTTGGTTTAACTTAACACAATACCTTTGGATAAAAAATGGTCCACATCATAGTAACATTTTTCTACACTTCTTTTATTATTTCCTGGAAAAATCCCTCTTTTAACGTTTTAATATATTCCTAGTCATGGAGATGTAGTTCATACTTTAGACATTTGGCTTGCATGAAAATTTTTCTGTCACTGAGCGATCTTCAGAATGAGTTAGTGACTAGCACCAAACCAGAACTGTGGTAACACGAAAGAGAACCTCTTTTCGGCATTGAAAAGCATATATGAAACAGACATTTTTGTGAAATAAATATTAAATGTTTTTCCACAAATACGGACATATACATGTTTTCATGGTGTCAGAGTATGCTTGAGGACTCACAAATAAAATTTATCCAGTATGTTGGCATTAATGTATTCCATCCATTTTGAATGCCTAACTCTCTTAATTTACTACATAGCTAGCTGAGTTGTCTTCCTGAGGGTTATGAATTCTTCAACTGACTATCTCCCATTGTTAATGTGTTTTCAATATGGATCCCATGTTTACTTTTCTAATATCAATGGGAACAGGAACAATATCTCAGGATGTTAAAAAATACAGTGAATTCTGACAGTGAAATAAGGTCTTTCCACAGTTTTTTATGTTGTTTCTGTACTAACATTCAGTGGTCCTACATATCTTCTGTAAATATAAACCAGACACTAAACTGACCCAGGTTTAAAATAAATCTCAGGAAAGCATTATTTTTCAGTAGGATTATTCCATTTGAACTCCAGCTCCATGAACTGCTAGAGTAGTGTGAAAGTGACAGCAAACTACAGTGCAGAGTAAGAATGAAGGGGGAAGGAAGGAGGTGAGAACTTTCCACCTGGTCTTTCAGCCAAAGTCAATATTTGCCAGAACTTTGGCACAAATCTCTTTTTCTCTGCAACAGGTGGGTGCTATAGAAAAATACCTATAAAAAAGAAATTTAATCTATGAACTTTGTCCTTCACTGGTGAGAGTTTAACACACATCTACAGAAGATGTTGATATCTAAGTCTCCTAATTGTGCTGTGATGCACCAAGTCCTATTGCAATGAAGATGAATCGGTATTTCTTCTATAAATCTTTCAGATGTATAACTGAAGTGCCTTTTGTCAGCTTTGAGGATTTTCTTGATTCAGCTTGTAACATGCGGAAATAAAGGGTTGAGCAGTTGCGGATGTTTGGGTTTACTCTTCCAATGTATTTTATAAGCATGAAATCTTGTAATTTTGGCTGAATTCCAGGAGATGGTCAGGTAGTCTGTCAAATCTTAAACATTTTTTTAAATTATGTAACTCTGAAAAATCTCTGTATTGTTAGAAATTATTGCAGCAAATGATTATCTGAAGTCATTGCATGCACATAATTAAACACTGAAAATAAGCTGACAAGGTTTTTGAAACTCTGTATGTTCTGAAATTGTTATGTATGAAGGAACATCAATAACAAGTCATAAAATCCAAATGGGATACATATCCTCTTGATACAGATTTCAAGTGGGTATTTTGTGAGGGAAAAGTCTGGCTGCAGTTTAAGGGAAAACCTACGTTGTAGTCCTATATTATACTGTTCTCAATATAAGAACGTCTGGACCATCCCATATCATAGCCTATCATTATACAGTTTATTTGACCCATATTTGGCTCAACATTAATTCCTGGCACTTCTGGTCTTAGTTATGCAATAGAATATGCTGTTAGGATATGGTAAGAGCTTACAACAAAAGTTGCACCTGGGGTTTGAAGAAATCTCAATAATGTGTATTGTAACATAGTTTTGTGTTTATAAGCTGTAACTCAATCTAATGTTTCTAGATGAGAGTGTTTAGAATGTGCCAGACAAACTTTATTGAAGGAATGGAAACAGCTTAAGCTGATTGTTTTCCGGAATAGTGTCACATTATAAATTTTCCCACTAAATTTGTTTATCTTAAATTAACCCTATCTCGTTTGAACCATTGTTAATACTTTGTCTGAAGGCCATGATCTTCACTGATGAGATGGTGGAGCATGTTAGTCATAATGCCTCCAGTGGAAAAATACAGACAAAAATTCACTTTGGAAACATACATATATTTTCACATTTTGAGGCCAATGAAAAAAATCTTCTGCTCCCTGCACACCTTAAAGTAAATGACATTCTGAAGAAAGAAGTTTTCATCAGTATTTACAATGAAATATGAAAAGTGAAAGTCTAGCCAAGCTGCTAAAATGTCTGTGACATTTATG
>NW_010263371.1:0-4601 GCF_000690775.1 Eurypyga helias
CTATGACTCTATGATTCTATGACTTACCCTCATTAAGAGGGTTTTTTGGACTCAGGACTCCTTAAAGTCATATTAAAAAAAGAAACAAGATTGCCCAAGTTTTAAGTCTCCTGAAAAGCAGAATAATGGAAAATGCTGCAGCAAAACCATCTGTAGCCTAGGAAGGACATGCCACTGCTCACAGCCTCCAGTGTGTGATGTGTATGGGAGGAGAAAAAGTGTTGCTGACACATGCATAACTTTTAAAGTGTGCTCAGCAGACCTGTTGCTGTGGTAACTCATCAGAAAACTGTTACCTCCCCTGAATGAGTGCTATTTGCACTGCACCAGATGGCTGATAAATCATGTAGTGGCATTTTCTGTCCCTTGTATTACTGTCCCACCTCATCTCTAAGTGCTGTCATTTAATTGGCAGCAATTTACACATCGATTATTCAGACATGACACACTAATATAAAATATAAAGCTGCTATAGGTATGCAGTCACTTTAATGAACTGTTATCACCTGCAAAACAGCAGAACTGCTTTTTGTCCTATGTATTGATGTTCAAGCTGTTGCAGTTTTATGAATAATGCTGAGAGAAACTGCCCTTGAATTTTAATGTGATTTTAATAGGGTAACTATAGACATACAGTTACTACAGCACATTTCTTGCAGAGGGAATTGAGATGCCTCTTCCAGTTCATCGGTCTGCTACAAGCATTTCTGTACAGGCAGCATCATAACAATGGAAGCATACATGATGATTAAACAGGATCATTGTGTAAGAAAGTAATGCCGTTTTCCCTTATCTTCTGCTTCTTTGTTGTCATTTAGCTTATCTTCTCAGGATGACAGATTTCCTTCTTCCTCCCTGCCTTGACTATTTATTATTATGAGTCTTAAGCTACTGTCAAGCGTTTTAGCCTCATTGTCACAGGTGCTGTTCTAACACATTGAAAAAGCTCCAGGCTCACAGAGTTTATAAGCCAGTAATAATGTGTCATGTGATACCTTTTAGAGTAATGAAAATAAGCATGCTGTCACAGGTTACTGTAAATTAAATCAAGGAAAACTACAAAATTTATGAAAACAAAGCAAGAGACTGATGCTTTTTTGATAAATCATCCCTCCAGAAGGTGGCAGCCTTTTGGAAGGGGCAGTGGAGCAGCTTAATTGTGAGGTTCAGTGTGGTGCCTGAGAGGTTCCTAGAGACTGAGGGTAGCTGCAGCATGCCCAGAGTCCTCGTAGCATGCTGTCTGCCGTCCCTGAGACACAGGCTAAGCAGTTGTGTTCCATTCTGTCCCTCATGCAATGGACAATTGAATCGCCTTCTGTGGTGCATGAGTAAGAGCTCGGTGTCTAAGCCTGCCATTGTGCCTACAATGACATCTTCTGTACCGCTGCAGCCATTTCCATAGATTAACCTCCAACTGTATAATTGGATAACGGGGCTACAGCCAGGGTTTCTCCTGTCTTTTTCATTTCAAACATTCACTGAGCACAGCAGGTGACATCTTTTCTTCACATCAGAATATTGCACCTCCTAGTCTCTTTCTTTGTTATGGGCAAAGCCACCTTTAGTGTGGGAGAAGTACTCCCAACTCTGGTCCAGTCTCCTGACCATATAAAAACCCCAAAACACCCAAATACCATTGATATTTTTTGCTCTTTAGATTTGTTTTGTGACATCAGTTGAATTTACTGGCCT
The DNA here is from genome assembly GCF_000690775.1 of Eurypyga helias. Taxonomy (NCBI): domain Eukaryota; kingdom Metazoa; phylum Chordata; class Aves; order Eurypygiformes; family Eurypygidae; genus Eurypyga; species Eurypyga helias. The sequence continues at coordinate 1,693 of NW_010263371.1, forward strand.
GTAGTTAACTATTATCTTAGGGTCTTGGAAGGTTTTTCAGTGTTAGTAACTCTCCAGTCTGTAAGACGTTTATTTTTCCTACAACTCATTGTAAGAGAAATCATTTAAGTTTAGTGGGATGCGTTTATGGGTAGAGGCTTAAAATTCTGACTTAGCAGCAACCAGGTACATTTGGTCAGTACAACCCCAGTTCATCTGATTTTTAGGTAGTCCAAATCAGTGTTCTACCAGAGAGGACAAGTCTAAGATGATGGCTTGAAATAACAAAAATGAATACCAACAAAAGGGCTTTCTTGGCTGCACTACCCTTTCACCAAATCTATCATGGTACTTTTTTTTTTTTTTTAATAATTTCAACACTTAGCTGGTCTCTTTTTCCATGTGCATTATGCCAACTCCTCTCCTTCTAAACAGTTTGCTGAGATAACTAATTGAACTTGCAGAGGGAAGCATTTGAGAAATGATGAATCAAAGATTAGTGCTTGCAGTGTCTTGAGGATTATGGGTACTAGTTCTGCTAACACGCTTTGATCTCCAACTAAGGAGGTATTTAAAGAACAAAAATGAACTGTAACTTAAGCTATATGTTGCTGTGTTTGCCTTTTGGTCTCTTCATTTCACAGACAAAACATGAAACAAAGGTTCTTTGAAATGCCTCTTTTCTAAAGACATGTCCTTCCCACTCTCCTTCGATGTTGCATCCCACTGGAAACTTATCTTTTATGGGAGAACCCCCCATTTTTTTAATATCCATAAATTCTGCTGTTATCTTATTAAAGAGCAAATGATCAATACATAAGCGTTATGGCTTTGTCCTAATTATTATAATATTGTGTTTTCTGTTTATGCAGCAATCTCCATTCAAAGATTTCAAAGATGCAGCTGTAAGTAAACGCTCTCCCTATTTCATGTATGAGGTAATCTAATTGCTGTGAGGTTACAAGATTTATCCAAAGCCAAGCAGCAAGCTTATGGCAGAACGACATACACCCCAGGCTCTCTTGATTCCCAGGACCATGCTCTAACCACTCATCCTTGCTGCTTTACACACTTCATACATTCAGACAGCTTACACAGAAAAGAAGCATTACAGATTTCTGTGTTGCCGGTATGTAATCATTCTACAGACAGTCTAATAATTCTTAGGTAGATTATACTCAGCCATAATCATCTCCAGTGTAATTAGAGAATAGACTTAGTCATCTAAGTGAGCATAATATGGGTAATGTAAGTGGTGTGTTATAGGATATAATTTAAACCCCCTTTTAAATTGCACCTGCTCTTTTCATCGTCTATCTTTGTGATTCTAAGAAGCAAGCTGCCTATGACGCAGTTTGTCCTTGATGTAACTCTAGAGCAAGGAATTTGGGTTGTTATGTTCAACTGAAGTTGTTACAGTAATATCGGTATCAACTCCTCAGCTTTTCAGTGATTCAAATCACATTTCAGTTAGATACACAAAGCAGGAGATACCCAGACTTTTTTTCTATTGCAAAACACATTGAACTGTAATTCTGATCACAGCAAGCTGACAGCATAGGAAAACAAAGGACTTGCTTAAAATATACAATGGAAGATGTTAAGAGTATGAAGGACTCCATGTTGCTAATGACCGGCCCTGATTTTTAGTCAAAAGCATTGAGCCTAAGTAATGACTTCTAAACTAGTCCCTATTCATGTTACTGACATACCCCCAAAAGGTGCAGATGGCACAATATTTCACATTCACGGAGATTTAGACTGGTAACAGCAAATTATTTTCTCTTTTGGTTATATAATGTAGTTGCAACTTCTGGTCTGCAGTTGTTTCACAGCAACGGTGTCCAAAGCTTATCCATAATTTGCGAACGCCTATGTGCAGACTCTGCCTAGCTTTTTGTTTTTCTTTTGCCTGATTACTAAACTAGATCTACTGATCTAATAAGCAGTGTGATATTTAAGTGTCTCTATTCTTACCTTGTAGGAGTGCAGGCCACGTAGTACTAACTGAAATTTGGAGTCACTATCAGTCCTGTGCTTTTCGTGGCAATTGATCCTGCAGGTGTGTTGGGCTCCTGAAGAGAAATAGGAAGAAAGGCAAATACCCTGAGAACCCAGTTCTTGACTACGAAGTTGTGCAGCACTATGCTGAAAGGGTGCTTTCAAATAATTAGTTCTGCTGGCAAAAAAGCATTAAAACCTGTGAAATGAGGCAATAGCTGAGACTAAACCTCTGGGACTTAGGTACAAAGCTCTTTTATAGATTTCCTATTTTCTGTGCCTCCCCCAAGTTCCACACTGCTGCACCAACCTAACATACCTGCTTCTTCCTGCTCTGATGCTGAAACGCTCTAGTTTTTAATGCTCTTTGTTCTGTCTCATCCTTGCCTTTCTGACTTCCTCCCCAGCTTCCTTTTAACCTTCCTGTCTTCCCATCAAACATAGCAGATGGTCCCTTCTCCACACCAAGTGTCGGGTCTGAGGTGGGCATCTGTGGAGCACGCAGCAAGGTTCCTCTCCTGGAAGAAGAGACATGAAGATGCTGCCTCACGCCAGCAGGCCATGTTTGTTACCCTCAACCAGAGTAGTTTAAGGGGGTAGCCAGGGATCTGCACAATTCCACCTAGCAGTGAAACCACCTCCACCCCTGTAGGGAGGCACAGGTTGCGTGAGGAGGACGGAGCGCACCGGGCAGCCCCGTTTGGGTGGTTCTGGCGAGGAGAGCAGCCCACCTGCTGTGGCTGAGGCGTGCTGTGCTCGGCACGGGGACTCGGGGCAGTCAGTGCCATCCCACTCTGGGCTTGGTGCTGGTGCTGTTGCGCTCGCAGAGCCCAGATGTCCCCAGGGGTTCATGCTCTGGCAGGGCAGGACGCCGGGCCACAACAGGGCCGGCTCTGAGGGAAGGGCCGGTGCCAACAGGGCAGCCGGTC
>NW_010263372.1:0-20570 GCF_000690775.1 Eurypyga helias
GCGGGGTTCGGCCCGTGCGGCGCTCCGAGGCCGTCCTTGCAGCAACGCGGGGAATCGCCCTCTGTGCCGCTGCCGCCGCTGGCAGAGCGGTGCGGGTCGGGGATGCGGCGCGAGGATCCCTGCTCGAAGCAGCCGTGCCAGCAAAAGGCCCTGCATCCAGGATCCAGTCTTGCCAGCATGTTGTGTTTTCCTTGGAGAAGCCGTTCTCCGAGTTAACTCCATCCCGCGGATCGCTGCGGGCGTGGGCCTTGCCTGAAACCTCGGCGGTGGGCTGGGGGAGGGCAGGCAGGCACCAGAAGGGAAGCACAGCCTTCCACCCTGGCGTTCCTGCTCAGTGCGGTTTGGGTGGATGCTGCCCAGTTCCTAAAAGAACCCCTTGTCGGACAGAGTCTTTATTTACTTCTGTCCGAAATTTATTTTTGTCCCTCAAACTGGACACGGTTTAATTAATAAACTCTTTGTTAATACTCCCATTTTTTCTTTAGGGTGACAAGTTGACTTATTTTAAAGCACAAATGCATAAATAAATTTGGTTAGCCTCTAGAAAAAAAAGGCAATAATTGTAGTCCTGTGAAGCATACTTGTAGAAAACATCTGTGGCAACAAGTTTTGAACATGAAGTTGAACTAAAAAAAAATAATAATCTTTACAAGCTAATTAATGGCCATTCCCTTAACGTTCCAAAACGTTGCAAGGCTGAGAACAAGAGAAGCACGTGATGTCCAAAGCAGGCTTTAATCAAGCAGAATAGAAAAACGGAAAACTAAAAAGTTGGGCACGTTTTCTTGTTTTCCTTTTAATTCGTTTGTTAGAGGATTTTCTGGCTTTTGTACACGAGTGGCTTTGGTTTGAAGAAATTCTTGTGACGTGGAAGAACAGTTTATTTCTCAATCGAGTACCTTTCTGGTCAGACTAGCATGTTGTATCTCTACCTTATCTGACCTTCAGTGTGTCAGGATACCAGGACAGGTACTTTCTCATCTTGGCAGCTGGCGGGAAGGAAGGAGAAGATAACATTCCCAAAATAAGTTAGCTTGTGCGTTTTGGCAGGAAAATAGGAAAGGAAGAGAGGAAAAATAGAGGGAAGAACAAGGCAGAAGGGGGAAAGGAAGGACGTGGACAAGCCAGAAAAACAAGACATGGCTTTTCGGAGTTGATTACTTGGAGATAATCATCAAGGTCCTGACCTGTACTACTGGGGCCTGATCTTCTCTTCAGCAATGACTGAGCTTTTTGCTCTTGTGGTGTTCTGTAATTTTACTGTCCCTCATGGGTGATAGAGGAATAATTTGCATTAAAGATGCTTCTTAGAGGTGAAATACATGCCACTGATAGTTGTGGGGTTGGTTTTTTTTTTTGTCTATTCTCATTTCTCTTGCATTCCCTCTCCACCTCCTTAAAATCAGAATTACATGTTTCGTGGATTTTGTAGTGGTGCCATTTGAGTAGAATCAGGCATCATTTCCTGTTTGGAATGTCAGTTTATGTAAGTTTTGCATGTATTTGGAAGATTAGAACATTAGAAATGTTCCAGAAAAAAAACCCAAACATTGACTGATTAGGTCAGGGCCTCTTCTGGTAGGGACAGTATGTAATTCCATGGGTTATGTCTGAACCGTGTTATGTACAGGACAAGCTGCAAACAAATTCACGGAACGAGTCAAAATATGAAACATTGGCAGTGTTGGGCTGTATTCACGCAATACCTTTTAACTTTATTAAAATAAAGCTGGCTTCTTTCATAATTGTTATCAGGTGGCTTTTTGTGGATTTATGCGCTCAGGGAGCATTTAGGATGATGGGCTTACTGTTTCATGTGAAAATATTGGACTGTTCTTAGCTATTGTTTGTATTTCTCATGTGGTGCGTGAAAGCTTATTTAGTGGACGTGCATGTGGTAGACTTCTCAGATTTTCTTTCTTACAAAGCTGTATTTTCTGCTCTTTTGTGAGGGACTCACAGTTACTTTTTCAGTGACGGTTCATTGAAATACAACGTAATCGTGTTACGGTAGCTTTGTTATCATCTGAAAAAAAGAAAGCAGTAGATAACCAAATTACTGAAGACCACATAAACTTGTTTTCCAGCCTTTAGAGGCAGTGGTTGTGTAGAATAATCACACAGTTCTCTGACTGCTGAAGATGGTTTAAAATATTTCTTTCTTTTGGTGTAAATGTTCCAGCACTGAGATTTGGGGAAATGAAACTGCAGTGAAATCTGCTAGTAGAGGCTTCCTTCTCTCTCCAGTGACACCACAGCGAAGGATGGTAGCAGTCAGATGTGTTGGAGACTATATGTACCTTGAGTTGAGGTAGCAAGGGACGCGAAGGGCAGTGAAAAAGGCTTCTGTGGATATGCTAGTGGTGAAAAGGCAACTAGGGAAACCGTGGGACTGATGCTGAATAGCGTAGGAGACCCAGTGTCAAAAGGTTAAGGATGACATCCTCTTAGCTTTGCTCTTAATTTGCCAGGCCTGTTTCCGGGTTCCTGAATCCCTGGGCCTAGCAACATGCATCTGACAGAGCGAGGTACCGTTTTGTGTGGGGTAGAGGAAAAGCAAGTTCGGGGGCAGGCCAGTTCTGTGAGCCAGCCACGATCCAGTCAGTGAGACTGGATGGGAGCTGGCCCGTCTCCTTGTGAGGATGGTCTCCAAAAGGCAGTGGATTTGGTGATGGGAGGGCTCCCAGTAACTGGAACAAAGATCCTGTCATCCCTGGCTCCAGGGAGGAGGATGTGGGGAAACTACAGGCTCTCAGCCTAGCCTTAGTCCTGAGGAAGGCTGTGGAGCAGATCCTTCTGACAGCCATGTCCTGGCTCTTGGAAGGCAAGAAGGTGACTGGGAATAGCCAGGACGGATTAACCAAAGGTAAATCACACCTGACCCATCTGAGCACCTTCTGTGACAGGCTGCGTGGCTCAGGGCACCAGGTGAATGTTGTTTACCTTGGCTGGAGTGGTGGTTGAGGAGAAGGCCCCAGACTCTTGGAGGCAGCGGGCACAGGCTGTGGCATGGCAAGTTCAAACCCTGCGGAAGGGACTTCTTTACAGCAAGTGTCACTGGAACGGGCTCTTGAGAAGTGTCGGGAATCTCCATCCTTCAGGATAGCTAGAAATTCTGGTGGCCAAGGCCCCAGGCAGCCCCAGCTGACTTCAGGGTTGTCTCTGCTGTCTGCAGGGTTTGTACCAGATCATCTCTAGAGGTCCCTTTCAGGCTGAATTAGGCTGTGATTCTCCACAGATTGTAGAGTACTTAGGGTTTGGGTAATGAAGCAGCCCATCAGGTGCAACTGAAAACAGCTTGTGTGTACAAACTTTTAACCTCTGTCTCTTTAAAGTCAGATACTTTGGAGCATCCTAACATGGTGTGGGAAGTGAAGACAAATCAAATGCCTAATGCAGTTCAGAAACTCCTTCTGGTAGTGGACAAGAGAACTTCAGGGATGAATGAGTCACTGGAGTTGCTGAAGTGTAATGAAAACCTGCCCTCTTCCCCTGGATATGCATCCTGCGATGAGCACATGGAACTCGGTAAATGACGTGACTTTCAGGAGGAGCCGAATTCTCCAGTCTGTTGTACTTTTCCTGTAGGGATGAAATGAGATTACTGATTTGAAACTTAAGTAGGGCAGGGAATATGACAGTGAATTGTGACATCAGGTGGTCTTATTTTGCAGCCACTTTTCCCTTTAACCCATTTCCAGTTCTGACACACTGGCCTGTTGACTTAAATGTGTTCTTGAACTCAGAGCTAGAAATTTCTGCTCTGATCTCCAGAGGAGCTTTTTTTGGCACAAGAATAACAAACAGAAAGCTCGAGAGCTCCTCCTAAAGGCAAATCAGAGTGCTTTAGATCAGCTGCAATTAGAGCAGCTAGAGGAACATTTAGCTTCTGTTTTTATGTATTGAAGAAAAATATCGTGTACATTAGAAAGTACTGATAGAATCAAATGAGATTAACACATTCAAGTCATGGAGTGATGAAGAATAATGATACTTAGTTACACCAGAGTGTGTCACAGGCTTTGGTTTGCAACCTGGGCTCTCTTCTGCTATTCTGTATTACATGTGAAACATGTAGGTAATCGGTGGGAATTCACCCCTACCAGGTTGTATACCCAGCTTTCATGACTTCTGAGATACTTAATTCCAGCTCCCTGGTGGAAACATCTAAAACTTTCACCTAGTACAGCCCCTGATGTTGATAATTTTTAGTGTCACGTCTGCTAGGGCAGATCAGTTTAGCTGCCTTTTGTTGAATATTTCAGTATTTTAGTGAAACATGTTGCTACTTTTGCATAATTCTGTGTGAACAAGTCAGTCTAGTAAAAACTTTAAAACCAGAACTATGTTTTTATCTAGTTACTTAACATTTTTCTTAAATTGCTTGTATCAGTGTATAATAGACTAGAGAGGCGATTATTTCTGTGGCCATTTTGTCAGGGTAATAAATAGGGTTTGGGAAAAATTGGTCATTGTGATACGAGAAAAGAAAAGTAGTTACTTCATGGTGGTTCTTTTTTGATTTTTATTTGCAAAATCTGGTGATAGCTAGAATTTATCAATGGTATAATTAATGGTAATTTGTGCATTTGTTCCTAGACGATCTTCCTGAACTACAGGCTGTGCAGACGGATTCTACCCCACCTGCACTTTTTCAGCTTGGTGCTGATGTTTCACACCAGGAATGTTCCAGGCCTTCATGGAACCAGCATACCTCAAACAGCGATTCAGGAAGTGCTCATTCTTGTGAGAATGGGGTGAACTGGTTGACCGAATTAGCCAATATAGCCACAAGTCCTCAGAGTCCTTTGATGCAGTGCTCTTTTTATAACAGGTACAGACAGTCATTTCAATTTTGAACTCTTAAGATTTATAGTACTGTGTCTCCAGAAGCATTTCTGTTGCTCTTCACACCCTCTGACTTTGAACTGGAGCCTTGTTTTTTGATCTTTCTGTGTAGTAACCTCATTCGTCTGTGGAAGATTGCACAGGACTCGTTTCAGAGCCTGTTGCAAACACTGCTTTACTGCCAGCCACAAATGAGGTAGGACAGTATAGGGACATTGCCTAACCACAGAAGGATCAGAATTTATGGGCATTAACTTCATGTGAAGCAGTAGATGAAAAATTAGGATTAATTTGCTACGTTAAATTCATAATAGTAGTGCACTGGCTTTAGATATTTTGAGAAGAGCTAATTGTACATCTAATGCAATGTATTTTTATTGGTACAGTTTCAGATTTGTGGCAGCTAAGTCTTGTGTTGTCTTAATTTGAGGTGTTCTTATACATGTTTTTCTGTTGCAGATCATCTCCTGTTCACATAATAGCTACAAGCAAAAGTTTACATTCCTATGCACGTCCTCCACCAGGATCCTCAAAGAACGATCCTAACTTCTCCAAGAATGATTTGGATGAAACACCAGTGAGACATGAAAGGGTGGGTTGTTCTGAAACACTTCTAGAACAAAGAAAGATGCACAAGTAATGGGTTAAGCTTTTTGAAAGGAGATGCTAGTTTTAAAAACTCATTTGTTTTAATGGCATTTCTACTTAAGGTAGATTTTCTGTTTCTCTTCTTTTTACCAAAGACAGTAGGCTTGTAGTGCTACATCACAGAGTCCACATTTTTGTGAAAAGATCACATTCTGAGAAAGTTCTGCTTCTCTGCTATTTTCTTCTGTAGCAGGCTTAAAAAAAATACTAACCTGTTTGGTGTCTCAAAAAGGAAATAGGGAATCATCTCCTCCTAGATGCACAGAACTGTCAGTCTTGCTTCTCCCTTTCCTGTGTATCAGTCTGCGTCTGAAGCTCGTCTGTTTAAAGACACTAGAGTTTTTCCCAGTGAATTCTCTAGAACTGACTTGGCCCTACAGCTTTCCAGTAGTTTGGCCATGGAGCAGCGTGTGCTTTGAGCAGTTCTGTCGCTGACCAGGGAGTGCTTGTAAGAAGTGTTTGTGCCGCAGTGTAAGATAATCCATGGCTGCGAAATGAATCTCAGAGAATGAAATCCAAAAATTTCAGGATTGCCCATTTCAGGAAAAGGAGATGAAAACACTCCCTTCGCATTTACTCCATTCCTTGAATCTTTGTCTTCATGTTACATTCCTATTAGTATTTAAGGCACAGTAATTACACAGATGCAAATTAGAGAGCGCGTACAGAGACGTATAAGACCAGCCCTAAAACCTTGCGCAGTAAAATACCAACACAGTTTTGCTTTCCTTTAATAGGCGAATAGTGAATCAGAATCTGGCATTTTCTGCATGTCATCACTTTCAGATGATGATGATTTGGGATGGTGCCATTCCTGGCCCTCAACTGTTTGGCATTGCTTTCTGAAAGGTAAAAAAGCATGTATCATCGACTAAGTATGTCGTTTGTCTTCTTTTTTTAACACAGACTTTTTCACATGACAGTAATGTGTTGTGGTTTTTGTTTTTCTTGGAAAAAACCTATTAGGCTCTCGTTTGTGCTTTCATAAAGGACACAATAAAGAATGGCAGGACGTTGAAGATTTTGCAAGATCTGAAAGCTGTGGAAAAGAGGAAAATCTCCCAGTGAGTCCTTACAAGGTAGCTCTTCGTTCTCATAAATCCATTTCTGTGCCTATAGCAAATATGTAGTTTGTCATGTTATCCCTGTGCCTTTAACTTCCGCCTCAGGAAGCCAGGTTTACACTGAACTGGTGTAGAGCTGATCACTCTGCGGTCGGAGTGTCTTGCTGTAAAGCAGTTGAAGCGAATGCGTTTCGGTATGTGTTGAGTGTTGTATCATCTTCATTAATTTCTAGCAAGAGCACTTAGATTGTGTTTTTAATGCAACGTCAGGTGAGGAATACACCCTGTAGTACGCGCAGGTACGCGCTTTTCTTGGGGGAAAGCTTTTGAGCTGTCTGTATGTTTACAGGGCTATGGTTCCGATGGTTTGAAGTTGATTTCTCATGAAGAAAGCATTTCCTTTGGTGAGTCAGTGCTGAAGCTGACCTTTGATCCTGGCACAGTGGAAGATGGCTTGCTTACAGTAGAATGCAGACTCGATCATCCTTTTTATGTCAAAAATAAAGGTATGAAGTACTGCAAGTAGACTTGGTTGTATATTAAAATGTTCTTAGAAAGTGGTTGCAGGTTTTATAGGCGTCCCATGTTGTAGAATCAGTTTACTATATTTCTGTAAAGAGATCCAGAATTTGAACAAACACGACTCTAAAGCTGTAAAGCTACAGAAATACTGCAATCTCTCTTAAGGGAAAAAATTGATGAAGTATACAGATGGAGCTCAGGAAAGCAGAAAAATTGGGGGGAGAAAGGAAAGCTGCAAATAAGGGAGGATTTTCTCACTTGCTAAACATGGAACTTGTGATGATAAAAGTTACCAGGTTTGGATTTCCTTTTTCCTAGAAGGAGATTTTACTTGAGATAAAAATAGACTATTTGCAGTAAGAGAATTCCCTGAGTAAGTGTTTCTGAATCTTCTGAGTGAAAGAAACTACATCAGAACATTTTGATAAAATGGTATCATTTAGAGATGTAGGATTGCTCCAGTTAAGAACTAGAGAGATTGTCTGGCCGTTTGTCTAATTTAACTCTTTACCACTTCAGGTTGGTCATCTTTTTATCCAAGCTTGACTGTGGTACAGCATGGCATTCCATGCTGTGAAATGCATCTTGGAGATCTGTGTCTACCTCCTGGACACCCTGATGCCATTAACTTTGATGATTCAGGTGTTTTTGATACATTTAAAAGGTAATTTTTGGATAAAGTGGCCTCAGTGGTTCTTGTATTTAATGAGTAGGCACCTTAAGTCTGTGAGAATTTGAAGCATTACGTAGAGCAAGGAGAGAATACGTTTGGTAAAACAAGGTAAATGAGAGGGAAAAATGAAGACTGAGTACTGGGAAAGCTGTGTAATCATGTGCTCTGCTAAACTGCAAAGTAATACCTCGGAGTGAAATCCCTTTTCAGCCCCTTTTTATGATAGTTTGAGGCAGATTAGATAAAGCAGTAAAAGCACATCTATTATCTGTATGAATTCTTCAGCTGAAGTAGGTGATGTTTGAAAAACAGTTTTCCCCCAGTAGTATGTCTGCCAGCTGTTAACCTGGGCTTCGCACGCAGCTGCGTTAGCCGAGTAGTTTCGTAGTAGTAAGTGCATGTGCGATGGCTTCAGAACAGAGCGCTGCCGTGACTAGCTCGTACTGCTTTCCTGTGTTCTGCTTTTTGGGATTCTTTTCTGAAATACCAACTTGCCTAACTTCAGAGCTCGATTAACTTTGAGGTTGGCCTTGCTTTGAGCTGATAACCTCCAGCGGTCCTGTCCAGCGTAAAGCACTCCAAGATTCTGAGGGAACGGCACTCCTCATACTGATTTTTCCGTGGTATTTTGGGATTTCTGGGTTTAGTAGAATCCATCTTCTCCTGTAATGTTCGCTGCTTTTTAGCATCTGTTTCTGTCCAGCTGCTTTTGGGGGTTTTTGTTTTTTACAGTAGAAAAAAAGAATTTAAAACGCTGTTTGCAGTTCAAGCCCCAGGAGCTCTTGTATGATTTCAGTCTGGTGTAGAGAGCGAGTTCAGGTCGCTTGTCTTCGCTCGCTGTCTGGGTTTTGTTGTTCTTGCTAACTCCTGTTCTGAACCGCATGTGCAGGAGAGCACTTAGAATCGTTCCATTTGCATCTATCTCACTTAAGAAATTTGGCTCGTGTCTCGTTATTCACCCTGCAGCCCAGCTGAACGCTGCCTGGATGCTTCCAGTCCCTTGTCCCTCTGGGGAGAAGGGAGCAAGTCACTGAGAAAGGAGCACGCAGCAGCAGCTGTGGCTCCCAGGACAGAAAAAGTGAAAACCAAAACCCTGTGGCTGTGTTTTGGGAAGGAGATTAGGAATAGGAAGGGTGCTGGACTGTTTGTAGGACAGACACCTCCTGTCTCGTTAGCCTTGCCTGCAAGGTTGTCGCACTATCGCTTCTTCGCTGCTTTTTGCTTTTCTGAGGGAATGTGGAGGCAACCCTCCAGGTTCCACCCTTGCTTTGGTTCCCTCCCCCAGAAAGGCCTTTGCAGATGGGGGCTGGGCTATCACTGGCAGCATTTCCTTGCTAGTGGTTGTACTTTGTTTGGAAAACAACTCTCCAAAGCCCTTGGTTTTGCCATAAGTTGTGCAGCTGTAGCCACATTGCGCAGGGGGTGAGCGGAGCCTTGGGGTTACAGTTTATCTTGTGGCGGTGGCTTAGTGTTTAGGTTCATGATCGAGTGTGTTTTCCTCATTCCAGCCGAGGGCGGGATATCCCACGGTTCCCAGACCGATTTCCACACACCTGGACACGATAACAAATAGTCTGTGGAATTAAACTTCTCTGGTGGTTAGAGGTTAATTGTAGTTGTTGGTCAACAAAAAATCAAAACTGCTCATAGTATTTGGAGGCCTAAATTATATGGAAATAACAAATTCACCTAAGCTGTCGAAATACCTTGAAATATCGAGGAATTTCACATTTTTGTCACCAGAGGGCAGACGTTTGTCAGTTTTGACTCGAATAATCTGCAACATCATGGTTTTTAAACCATTTTTTTAATCTCAGTGGAAGGCTTGTGTGTAAAATGTATAAATGACTTCCAGAGGGGGTTAAATACATAATAGTGTATAAAATGTAATTTAATACAGTGATTTCGTATTGGTAATTAATACATATCTGCAAGTGAACTCGGTGCTTACTCTTCCTACATCAGTTGTCCCTTTCAGTACCTATCATTCACTGACCAGGTTTGATTTATGGGAAGGACAGGAGCAGGAAGAAGCTTATTTCCAAAGAGGATGAAATTTGAAGACGGTGTGTAATTAACTGCTGTACAGCTGGGGGGTTGGTAGCGCGCAGCAGATCTTGCAGAGCTGCAGTCTGCCATCACAGTGAAAAAAAAAACACCGGTGCATCTGCCCCAGTTTGGGGTTTTGCTTTGTCACGCTGACTTCTGCGTCAGTCACAAGTCACGGTCGCACAAGAGAGACCAGAATACTAGAAATGATGAGGCTTTGAGCAACCTGGTCTAGTGGAAGGTGTCCCTGCCCCTGGCCAGGGGTGTTGGAACTAGATGGTCTTTAAAGTCTCTTCCAACCCACACCATTCTGTGATTCTATGAAATGTAGTACAGGTGAAGAGGGATCAGCTATTCGGGGATTTTACATGAGAATTCACTTTATGATACGTCTTTTTCTTGTAGTTACGATTTTACACCGATGGATTCCTCTGCAGTTTATGTGCTAAGCAGCATGGCTCGCCAGCGTCGCGCTTCTCTGTCGTGTGGAGGGTCAAACAATCAGGATGCTGAGAGATCAGAATGCAGTAGTAAAAACTGTGCGTCTGCTGCATCATCACATCTTTCCTCCAGTTCTTTGTGCAGCAAAGCTGGCAAAAGCCACAGCTCAGGGACTGCAAGTACTGTGAGTGCCACTTCTCCAAACAAGTGCAAAAGACCAATGAATGCCTTCATGCTTTTTGCCAAAAAATACAGAGTTGAATATACTCAGATGTATCCAGGGAAAGACAACAGGTAATGGTATAAAATTGTGGCTGTGTTGTTGCTGCTGAGCTAGCAGAATATCCCTGTCCCCCCTTTAAGTCGGCGAAGTTTTGCTTTTGAAATAAAAGGCGTGTGTGTTGTTTTAAGAACAGGTTTTGAACGATGCTGACACAAAGCTTAGTTTATGGGCAGACTTTGTATCTTCACCGTGCTTGGTGTGTTTGGCACAAGCCATTTTTGGCGAGCTTCTACCATCTGAGAAAGCATTTGGGTGAAGCCACTGACACATCTCTGTGTGTGCACCCAGAGAGTCACACGTAGGCTGAGAGCTGCAGGAAGGAGTGCCCACTAGATAGGTTTTAAATAATCATCGTATTTTGCTCTGGTTTGCATGTGTGAATATAAACTAAAACACATGAGCATGCACTGGTCTTAGAATCAGGTTTTTTATGTCTTAGGAAGACTGTTACTGGGAAAACTGCATTGTCACACAAAAAGCCTAGTACTAAACCTGGTAAAAACTGAAGGTGACAAGGCTTTGAGAGGGTGTTGGCTCTCTGCTGGTGTTCTGGTAAGGAGACTGTAACTGGTGCTGAGCAAATCCTGCCATACAAACAGCCTGTCCTTAAATCCCAGCCAGTCTCATGTGTCCTGGCAGCGACATTCTGCAGTGCTGAGTTTCTCGGTGACTTGGCACGCGTGGCAGCCATCGGCGAGAAGCCAGCGGGCGTCAGCTAGGACAGGTCGTGGGGGTTCTGTGTTGAGCTTGGTGTTCGACTGGATGCCGTGAGCTGCAGCTGCAGCTGGATGGATGTGGAAATAAGCAGAGTATTTTGCTGAGCAGGTTTGCCTGCAAGGAGGGCGATGACAACGTTACAAGCAAGCTTTGGAGCACTGCTCCCTGTCCCATTTGGAAGGCAGTGCACTCAGCTGCAGCTTCTTGGCATCCATAAAGCAGAGCACAGGCGACGTCGTAAGAGTTAGTGGCAGTTGATCTTGCAGGATTTCAGCTACCGGTGCTTCCCCGTTGCTGGGGCATTTATTAATTTCGCTGTTCAGAGATGACTCGTGTGTTTTTAAATTTGTGTCGTTTTCACGTTACCAAGTCCATCTTGGCGTTGGCGACTTGTAGAGCCCGTTTCTGTGCACTGGAGTTCTGTGTCTGCTAGTCACATGTAAGGAAGGCCAGAACCCAAGGTATTCTGAGATAAACGGTCTGTTCTGAGACAACGTAGCTCGAGCCATGTCCACAGGACAGGGAGCTCTAAACATTAAAACACACCAGCAGGTCAAGGGAGGGGATTCTCCCCCTCTACTCTGCTCTTGTGAGCCCCCACCTGGAGTGCTGAATCCAGCTGTGGAGCCCTCAACATCAGAAGGATATAGACCGGTTGGAGTGAGTCCAGAGGAGGCCACCAAGATGCTCAGAGGGCTGGAGCACCTCTGCTATGGGGACAGGCTGAGAGAATTGGGCTTGTTCAGCCTGGAGAAGAGAAGGCTCCGGGGAGACCTTATGGCCCCTTCCAGTACCTGAAGGGGCTACAAGGAAGCTGGGAGAGGACTTCTTACAAGGGCCTGTAGTGACAGGACAAGGGGTAACGGGGTTAAATTGAAAGTGGGGAGGTTTAGGTTAGATACCAGGAAGAAGTTCTTCCCGTAGAGGGTGGTGAGGCACTGGAACAGGTTGCCCAGAGAAGCTGTGGATGCCCCATCCCTGGAAGTGTTCAAGGCCAGGCTGGATGAGGCTTTGAGCAACCTGGTCTAGTGGAAGGTGTCCCTGCCCATGGCAGGGGGGTTGGAACTAGATGATCTTTAAGGTCCCTTCCAACCCAAACCATTCTATGATTCTATAATACCTAAAAATACCGAGGACCATGTGACCCGCTCGAGCAGGTGTTGGGGTAGCACTTGTCTCTGTTCTAGATGTTCTCACCCTAAGTGGTGTTGGACTTGCTTGTGCATTCAGGAATCCTTGAGTAATTTCAGGAGTGTAAATTTCTCAGAATCAGTGAAAAATCACTTGAGCTACAAACAGCGTTTGTTCACGCTGAACGTACTTGCTGAATGGACTTGAGGCATTCTCAACCACCACTTGACACTTCCTTTCCAATTCACTGCAGATGAGGGGTTGCATCCTGCACTTAGTCTGTTGCTGCCATGTTGTCGGGTATCCTACCAGCATGTAAGAGGACGGGGGCAGTGTACAGGGCGCTGCGAAGTTCCGGTGAGGTGCAGGGCACCTGAGGCAGTAAGATCAGGTTTTTCTTGTTTCTGGTCAGGAGAATCAGGTCTCTCGCGTCAGGAAATTTCTCTGCATACATCGTTTTTCAGTCTCAGTGTTTGCTTCTAGGGCTGTTTCTTGGGGGAAATGGAGCTTTTGTCTCTGCGTTAGATAATTCAGCTTTGTGAAACGTAGAGATCGGTACTCACTTTCAGTGCCTCAGTGCAGTTTTCTCTCTGGAGGTACAAAATACATATTTTGGCATTTGAAATGCGAAGGTTTCGTAGTGCACTTTGATTTGGGAACGCAGTGGCTTTTTCAGCAACCCTGCCCTCTCTGGGTCACCGTGCTCTTTCCTGGGGCCATGAGTGACCCGGGCACATCAGTGACCAACCCCAGACAGGTTTTGGGTGCTGATTTGCCTCTGGATACTGCCAAAACATGAAAAATCTGCTAATTATACCGGAGTGTGGTTACTTCTGAGGACAGACCAAAGGTACTGGTTCTTAATTAGGGTAGAAAACCAGAAATTCCATTTCCAAAGAGACGGGCTGTGGAAATGGATTTGAAGTTGTTGGGATCTGGTTGCCAACTTGAGGAGCTGCTCTAAGGAGTCAGCAGGGCACGTGATAGCACAGCCCCAGCGGAGTTCTTGCTGGGCTCTCCCAGTGCTCTGCAGCTCATGCCAGCCTGCACTACACGGTCTGGCAGGATTAAAACCCGTTTTCCTGGTGCAGCACAGAAAGGCCTCCAGAACGTGAAATGCTGTGCACAGTGGGACAGAGCAGAGTCCTTCGTTGCGTACGCCTTTTTCTTAGAGCGGCTCGTAGAACTCTGATCAGGCTAACCTGCAGCCTCCTGGGTAGTGGTCAGTGTCACTGAGAAAGAGCTGCTGTTCAGAGATTTTCATTCAGCGAAAGGATGGAGTTAAAGCTTTAATGGAATATTGATCCAACGTTTGGGAGTGCAGTTAAGCAGCGTGGCATGATAACAGTCCAAAAGACATCAGGTTTATAAGGAGTAGGAAGAGCACTTCATTCAGCTTCTGGAAACGATGATGGGCGTGTTGGAACAAAGGGTTTCTTTTGCATAGGAATGGGAACTCAGCAGTATGTTCCGCCCACTTGTGTTCTCCCCAGGATGGATTGAAGGTGGAGGAAGCTACACACATCTGTTAGGCAGGCACAGGCCTTCGCAGTTCATCAGATACTTGGGTGGCTGAGGTCATATTCAGATCATTGCCCTCATTATTAGAGAACATATTTTCAGCAAATCTGTCATACGATCTTCTAGTACGAAAGTAGAGCAAAACAGATGTGAGTTGCCATTTGGTGGTGGCTTTTCTAACATCCCGTTTTTGCCGGTTTGTGCGAGTTGCCGTGTGTTGATGTACACCCTCTGACGTGTCAGAATGTGCACCGAGCCGTGCTTGCACAGACCTCTCGGCTGTCTGACTGTTAAAAGAAGTACGAGAAACATCAGAACCAATTTTTTAAAGATCCCTCAGAATTCTTCTGTATTATTTCCATTTTTGTCGTCTTTTGAAGTGCCGAGATAAGAAAAAAAATCGGGCCGTCTTTGTGCTGACCGTCCTGTCAACATTCTCCTTGCAGAGCCATAAGCGTGATACTTGGTGACAGGTGGAAGAAAATGAAGAACGAAGAAAGGCGGATGTACACGCTAGAAGCCAAGGCCTTGGCGGAAGAGCAGAAACGTTTAAATCCCGACTGTTGGAAACGAAAACGGACAAATTCGGTACGTTTGTGGCGCCCTCATCTTCAGCGCATAGTTAAACGTGTTGGGACGATAGCTGTGGCGGGCTTTGTTCAGGAAAAACTCTGCTGTCTGCTTCGCTTCCTGGGCTGCCCAGACCTCAGTCTTGCCACCCTGTGTGGTCGGTTCTGGGGCAGCTGGCAGATGGATCGGGAGCGGGGCTGCCCCCGCGCATCCCGTGAGGGTTCGGTGAATCCTGCTGGACTGAAGTGCATGCGCTCACGACGTGCAGGGGAAGGGCATGGGACCTTCTGGTTGACCTGAGTTTATAGGGTTTACCCAAATTGCATCTGTCCATTCCCCTCAGAAACACTTCAGCTTTCACAAAATCCTTCTCCCTTGTGATTCAGTCGGCTTTCTCTTCAGTCACAGCTTTTTCTTTACCATTTTCTAACCTTTTACTTCTATCAGCACACCTCACAGTCACTGTATGAAGTTACTGAAGTTATTAGGTGAAGTTACTGAGGGAGCAAATTAATTTTTTTCCATTAATCCCTTTCATTCATTACTGTGTTTTAATTGTAAAATAAATACATCTTCTGTAGGGGAAATAAATAGTTTTCCACTTTGTAGAAGGCCATCAATCTAAGAGTCTGCAGCAGTAGCTGGTGGATGTATTCGGTTAGATAAGGGCTTTCAGGCTGATGTATCCCATGGGAAAATGGCCTCAGGTTGTGCCAGGGGAGGTTTAGATTGGATATTAGGGAAAATTTCTTCACTGGAAGGGATGTCAGGCGTTGGAAGGGGCTGCCCAGGGAGGTGCTTGAGTCACCATCCCTGGAGGCGTTCAAGAGACGTGTAGGTGTGGTGCTGAGGGACACGGTTTAGCGGTGGGCTTGGCAGCGTTAGGTTGATGGTTGGACTTGATGATCTTAAAAGGTCCGTTTCTGGCCTAAGCGATTCTGTATAAAGAGGGAGATTCTGCCAGCTTGTCTGTTTAGCTAGAAGAGGAGGTTGGGAGGAAAGATCCACTGAGGTGCACAGAACGCTGGGTCCCTCATCAGCCATTCTCTGCCTGGGCAGGAGCATCAGGGGTGTTGTGGACTTCACAGGCTGTAGGATTTCATCCCCAAATTACCCACTTTCCTTTCCCGTGTCACTGTCTCCAGACCATAGGCAGGTGTTGCCTTAAGACCGAGTCGGAGATACTCCAGCACGACGTTGCTCTTCGTGCTGTACGTACTCGGTGCTGAGGCTTCGGCCCCTTGCTGCAGACGGCTTCAGCAACTCCCAGCTGCTGAACAAGCTGTTTTTCCGTTCCCCGTATTCTGGTTTAATCAACAGCGACAGCTTTGATGAGGTTTCCTTGTGGGCTTCGTTGAAATGGTACTATTTTTTTATTTAGCCTGGTTTTAGGCTGCTGCAGGCATTGGGTGGCAAGGTGGAGTCGCTTGCCACCTGCAGGGAACTCAGAGGGGGTGTTGCTGGAGGAGGAACAGGGATGCGTTTGCATTAGTAAGTAGGATGGCTTTTGTATGGCTTTTGTACCCTCCCTGGCGGTGGGATTTGCCTTGTCCTTAGGGCCGAGATGACAGGACCTGTAGCGTTCCAGCAGGGAATACCTTTGCTGCTGTTTGTTTCAGTGAAGTGAGGAGTTTGTCTGCAGTGTGGTTACCCTGCGAGGCGAGGACGGCGGGCTCCAGGCTGTGACAAAGGTGCCTCGATGGCCCTTTGAGGATCAGGGGATAAAGTCGTCTGCTTCAGCCTGTTGTTTCCTCCGGAACGCCTGGCCCATGGTGACGCGTCCTTGCGGCCGCCCGAGCACCTGTTGGCTGGATTTAGGGTAACGTCTAGTTCCCGCTGCTCGGTGCCCGCCAACCTGGTTTCTCTTCTCTTCTCTCAGGGCTCACAACAGCATTAAGCCAGAATTCTCCCGTTAACGCTGTATCTACCAGATGGCTGTTGCTTGATGGCAGGAAGACGCAAGATGAAGATCCTACTCTCCGTTGTGACTGTGTGTGACCGTCGGATACTGGCACCGTCAAGTCGGGAATGACCTAACACGAGTGCGGATTTGCTTATTACAATAGAACATTAAGTAAGCTGAAACTATCAACATTTTAAACCAAATTGCCTTATTCTTCTTCCAAACTTCATATATGTATCAGGTAATATAGGCTTGAAAATGGATATCCTGTGGTGCTAAAGTACTTCAGAAAGAGGCGAAGGAGACGTGTATAAATGTTTATTTTTAAAAGCAAATGTACAAAAAGGGGAATTTTAAAACACGTAACAGCTGTTTATATACATCGATTCTTATTGCTGATTAATACGTATTGCACAACCATATTATTAATTACAATTCTGGGGCCTGGGGTTTTCTGAAATGGCAAAACGTAGCGTCAGCCTGTAGCTCCCCAGCCCGCCCAGATGCCAACCAGTTACCCGGCGCGCGGCGAGCGCAGCGTAACGTAGCGCGGGAGCTGCTGCTCGGGTTGCCGCCTGTAGCGTACGTACCCACAAGCGAGGGATTTCGGCACCAGCGAGGGCTGTTCCTCCGGGCGGAGACAGTGGCCCAGGGCAGGATGAGATGAATACCGAGCGTTATCTCCAGAAAAATGGTGCTGTCGGTAGTGTCACCGTCGTAGTTTTAACTGTGTTTTGTCTTTGCCACATATTCTACCGTATTTTACTTTGCCATAAGACATCTTCATGGTGGGGGCAAACTTTGCACTTAACTATACGTGCAACACTTGCACTTTACTGGGTTTTTTTTTCCTCCGACTGTCTAAAATGAGAGCGGCTGTGTTAGGATTACGATGGCTTCTGCTGCCGGCTTCTACAATCATGGCGCTTCGTCGGCTAAACCGCTGCGTTTCTTCTGTTTTTTAAGAATCACAACTGTAAATTTCAGTTTCTGACACGTCTGCGTGATGTTGCCCCTAAGATTTTTGCACACTATATTCTCGTATGTTATTTCAAATAAAGTCATTAAAATCCAGCGCCGCGCGTGTCGTAAGGTGGAGGCGGCGCCGGCCCCGGCCCCGCGCGCTCTGCCTGGACGCTTCCAGGCGCAGTTTGGGGCTGCTGAAGGATTTCACACACTGACTGCGTGACGGGGTAGGCAGTGTTCTTTATTACACGTTAAACAAAAGGAGGTGACATCAACCTAAGTTATTTCAGCGTGAACAGCGCGGTAGAGAATCATTTACCCTATTTATATTTTTCCTTGGGTTAAATTAGTAATCTTTACGTGAAAGTGGTGGTGGTAGCATTTCAAAAGTGTAATTTTCTGATTAAGGCTAAAATGCTGCCAACTGTTTTAAAACTATAGTTGTAGAAGGGCTACTTCCTTCCTTGAGATCCTCGGTGGTTACACTGTACTGTTGGAATACGTTCTGATTTCATAGTTTCTTAAATTCGAAAGGAATTACTCGTCTTTTCTCAGACTTACAGCAGATGCTCCATATCACATTTGTGCATAAATAAGTTCCCGTAACACGAAGGTAGGGCGGGGAGACACGGGTGTGAAGATGAAGCCGGTAAAGGCCTTCCACCGTAAAGCGTTTGGCTTTGGGAATAACGCACGTGAATGGGAAGTACGTACGCTGCTGTCCGTTCCCTGGTGCGGGGCTTGTCCCGATACGTTCACTGCAGGGTCGCCATCGCTTTCTGCAGCAGCTGAACCATGATGGGGTAGACCGGGGCAAACTCCTTTCCCTCTCTCGTTCTCACGGACTGAACGTAAGCTTCCAGTGCTCCGCTGAAAAAAAAAAAAACAAAGGAAAGTAGCTGAAGTAATCAAATAGCGAACAAATACCCCAACTTCAGGATCTGCAACTGAAACTAATGGCCGTCTGCCCTACTCCCGAGTTCTGCTCAGGCGTTACGTGTCCCTGCAGCAGGAAGTGGGCCTCACAGAGCTCTACGTCACCGTTCCAGGAGCTGCTCTCTCCCCTCCCGCATGTTTCGTGGAGCGAACGAGTGACCATTTAAATAGCCGGCAGCAGCGCGCTGCAGGTGGCTTGGAAGGGCGGCGCTGACGCACAGGCTCGGCACGCCGCTGCGCTGGTAACCTTCAGGAAGGGAAAGAAGGGACCCCAGCTGCTGCAGGCGCTGCAACTTCCAGAAGGAAAACTGGGGCACTGGGGAACAACCGAGATGCCTCTCGTGCATTCCTGGCGGAAGCTTCCAAATGCTAACCCGCGCGTGCGCCTTTGTACAGCTTCGCCACGGTCCTGCACGTTGTGGGAGGACGTCAGACGTGGAAGGAGTCCCGTGTGATTCACACAAACAGGCATTTTGAAGCTGAAAGGGGCAGCTGCGATGGCGTCCCCGTCTGTACGTAATTTAACATGCTCTACAATACGGCCCCTTCATCCGAGGATCCCAGTCACTAGTCTGGGTGAACGGCAGCCTGTCTGTAAAGCAAAGACTCAGCAACTGCTGTTCAGGTTCTGGCTTGATGGTTCGTTACGTAGGCCCGGTTAGTTCTGCCGGGCTTCAGTTATGGCTTCTAATCTAATTGGCTTTCTCGGGGGTTCCCTTCCGAAACCCTGTTCATAAAGTTCCATTGGCGCTACTGACAGCAAATGGTGATGTTTAGGAAAACACAGGCACAAACAACAGGCCCATTTCACGTGGGGACTGGGACAGCTGCTGGAACAGGGCTGTTCCTATTCCAGCTGGTGACAGCCATCACAGACCTTCCGGGCTGTTCCCAGGAACCATCCCACAGGGCAGTGGGTCCTGCTGCTGGCACCCAAGCAGCAGAGCCAACACGGTCACTCTGGGTCGCGGAATTTGGGAGCAGCCCTGGATTTGGCCTCCTGCGCCCCGTTATGGACATGCGGGAGGCTGCTCTGCCACGAGGGGTTTTGGTAGCGTGGCAGGAGCATCCCCAGTCCCACAGGGGCAAGGCGGGTGCCCGCTGTGCGCATCTGGCGGCGCGAGGGTGGCCGTGGGGCTGAAGGAGAGGGTAGCAGCGTCCATCGGCTGCTGTAGGGTGGTGGGCCGGCCACATGGCGTGCCCCTCCAACAGCCGAGCTCGTGGGGGAACACCATGCTCCCCGCAGAGCTCAGGGGACCCGAGGCATTACTTCAGCCCACGTGTGCCCGCTGGCAGCTGGAGGGGATGGGACATGAACAGGCATTTAATTAGGCAAGGCCTAAGGAAAGCAGAAACACTCAAGAGGGAGACTAAGGCCGTGTTTTACCATCTCCTGGAATAAGATGAGAGATGGAGAGGCCCAGATCCCTGTGGGATGCTGCAGCGCTGGGAAGCTACAGAAGAGCCTGGCAAAGCAGAAGGGGATGGTAGGAAGAAGCAGGGTCGTAGTACACTCTGTTGCCTGCCAGTACAGCTAAACCAGCAAGGGCTTTGAACTTCCGAAGTGAAAAACGCGTCCGAGTGTGTCTGGGAATCTCCAGCCAAGTTCATTCAGGTAACGAGCAGGAGACAGATGTTCCTGAGACCAAGAGCCTGTACTCCGTCTGCTGGAGTGATGAGTCTGAGCTTTGGGCTCTGAGAAGCCCGTGAGAGCCATGACAGCCCGACCCCACGAGCTGGTCCCAGGGCTGCATCTGCTCCTGCCAGCACTTCCCATCCCCATGAGAGCCAGGCGCTCCCCGGAAGCCAGTGCCGTGGGAGCTGGGTGTGCACAGAGACACTCGCCGTCAGAGGCCCTGGCCTGTCGCTGATGGAGCCTGACAGACGCTGCAGCTGGGCCCAGGGCTGTCGTCTGAGACTGAGGTGCTGCAGAAGGACGGACTGGATTCCCGGGGAGGGTTGAGAGGTTTCAGAACAACAGTGATTGAGCAAAGAAAAGGTCCCTCCTGTCGGCGGGGATGCGCTTGAGAGCTCTTCAGTTTTGCTGACACATTCCTAGCGAGTGACTGCTGCGGGGTCTGCTCCGGGTACCAACACACGCAGGAGTCCCACGGCATTTTTTGCATATCAGCCAACAGCAAGAGAAGAACTGTCCCCCGTTACAGCCAGAAAGGCAGGGGAAGAATATTTCTTTTACCTAGCCAAAATAAAGCTAACTTTTTGCACCTGGTCAGCTCCCTGAAAACCTTCCGCCTGCTCTTCCCGAGGGTCTCTGGGGAGCAGCGCAGCATCTACAGG
>NW_010263372.1:20584-28959 GCF_000690775.1 Eurypyga helias
AAACAGCTTGCTGCCGCTCACCTTACTCCCAGCAACGGCCGTCGGCATGACAGACCGCAGGGATCAGGAACATCCGCAGGAAGTTTTGAATCCCAGGATTTAAAGAGGAGAAGAGGAGCGGGGGGAGGGCTGCGTGTGGCTCAGATGAACTGGGCTCTCGTGGTGACGAGGGGCAGCGCAGGCGATGAGCAGCCTGAGCCGCCGGTGGGAGAGGCAGGGAAGGCTCGGGGATCCCATCGAGATCAGGGCAGATGCCTCAGAAGAGGCAGATGTGTCTCTCCTTTCCACTCGGGTCAGCACTCCAGCGCTCTGGCCAGCAGTAAGTGCTGAACAGGTTAGATATTAGTTACCTTCTACAAAGAGTGATTTCTTGCTTTAAGGACAGTTGAGAGACTCCAGTGACATTCTTACTGTACCTGTCATCTGTCTGGCTGACTCTCTCCCTTCCACTCACCAGTGTCCCTGTCTTCTCCTCTGCATACTCCCAAAACTCCTCTATATACTCGCCCAAATAGGTTTTAGAAGTCATCAAAAGTGGAAAATAGGAAAAAAACCATATTGACCTGCTTAACTCTGAAAGCTCTCACACCTCTTGGTGAAGCTGTGGGTTGGCATCATTACCCAGATGGTGACACTGCTATCCCTTTCTGACTTCATCTCCTTGCTTTGAAAAAGCACTTGAAAAAGATGACAGAGATAACCAGATCCCTTCAGATGAAAGGGAGAAGCTTTACCCTAAAAGCAGCACCCAAAACCACTCAATGC
This sequence comes from Eurypyga helias, assembly GCF_000690775.1. NCBI lineage: Eukaryota > Metazoa > Chordata > Aves > Eurypygiformes > Eurypygidae > Eurypyga > Eurypyga helias. Next base: position 21,350 of record NW_010263372.1, read on the forward strand.
CAGCCCTTGATAATCCCTAGCCAGACTGTTATTCCCATCAGATCAAACGAGGGAATGAGATTTAGGCGATGCTAAGTGCCAAACACCAGTATTAGAGTCCTGCTGTCACACCTCCCAGCAGCTTCTCTGGTTTTTCTTTCCTGCCTCAAAAGAATCTGATTTAACTGGCAAAACCAGCTCCATCAGTGGCAGCCACTGACCTCTTACAACTCAAAAAGCAGCTACAAGGAACTTGGTGAATTGTTTGGTGGCCTTGGAACTGCCCAGACCCTTCTTCCCAGCAGAGCCCAGAGAAGCTGGTCTTCGTCAGCTCTCGTCTGCTGTGCTTGGCCTTTTACTGCGGCTGTGCTTGCGCTCTTTCGAAGAGACAGAGGCAATCTTCATCAGTATCATAGAATGGTTTGGGTTGAAGGGACCTTAAAGATCATCTAGTTCCAACCCCCCTGCCATGGGCAGGGACACCTTCCACTAGACCAGGTTGCTCAAAGCCTCATCCAGCCTGGCCTTGAACACTTCCAGGGATGGGGCATCCACAGCTTCTCTGGGCAACCTGTTCCAGTGCCTCACCACCCTCTCCAGGAAGAACTTCTTCCTTACATCCAACCTAAATCTACCCATTTCCAATTTAAACCCGTTACCCCTTGTCCTATCACTACAGGCCCTTGTAAAAAGTCCCCCCCAGCTTCCTTGTAGCCCCTTCAGGTACTGGAAGGCTGCAATAAGGTCTCCCCGGAGCCTTCTCTTCTCCAGGCTGAACAAGCCCAACTCTCTCAGCCTTATGACCAACCTAGGAGCATCTTAACTCTCTCTTCTGATCCAAAGACAAGCAATAATTACTACCCCATCAATACTATGAGGTGAGTTCTCAGGCATTTTCTAGAACTTGTACAGTTTAATGTATTAAGAAATGAAACCCACGGCTTTCTCGATACTGTAAATGCATTCACTATTCTTCCATGTTTGCATCTCCAATAAAAGTATTTAAACGCTCTAAAGCTGAATGTTAAAAAGCAATTCATAATCAATAACTCGACCTGAAACTAAACCAAGAGCTTGCTGCTTCTCAGACAGGACGAGTTTTGCCAATGCCACACCCATGGCGAAGGCAGGGCGGGGATCGACTTCTCCCCAGACGTGGCATCCGTGTCAGGCTCCCTTGACTTGCCAGCCTTCAACTTGGGAAGGTCACTTTGCGAACGCCCCATCTCCCATTGGTGGGGATTTTCCCTGTAGCCCCGGGGAACAACTGATGTGGCGCCCAGAGAATGAGCAAGTCATGGAGAAACATCTACCAACAGAGGACACGGGCACCTCCAGAGCAGAAGCCTGGAGAACTACCTGCTTCACGTACCCGTCAGGGCAGAGCAGCAGTCTGCCTCCCACGCGGGCAGGTGTAAGACAGGTCTCGCACCAAGAGAGAGGATGGAAAGCTGCTGCAGCTGCTGAAGGCTGGGAGCCAGGAGGCAGCCGCAGTCCCACGGAGCTCCATGCCTTCCTGGTGACTATGGAACAGCTCCTAACTGTGGTCAAGCTCTGACCAGCTCAGGAAAGTCTCCTCCGCACTGCTGCCCGTGGTAACGACATGATGGCAACAGGCCAGGAAGCTGGCCCATCTTATTAGGAACAGCATTCCTGGTAAGGAAAGATCCAGGTAGTAGAACAGCAGCAATCATGAATCCAGGGAGAAAGGATGTTTGGAGTCCAGAGAGTAATAGAGAGGTTGCTTCAGAGTGTGAGGGAGAGGTCATCGAAAGCACCAGTGGTCATAAGTTGATAGGATTTCAGAAGTGCCTTTGGGATGGGAATGCTGTTGCTCTGAAGACAGTTACCAAGTCTTAGGGGTGGGATGTCCGGACGCTGACGTACGGAAACAGGGATGGTGCAAGAGGTTGCTTACAGCAAAGCAAGGTGGTTGCTGCTGCATGTAGCCAGAGTTTAGCTCACGCTGCTGAGCTGGGCAACTTGGACTTTCACTGAAGTTGCCAGGTGTAAGTACGGCATCTGGGGAAGAACAGCCCCATGGATCAGTACAGGTTGGGGGCTGTTCTCTTGGAGGGCAGCTCTGGGGAAAAGGACCTTGGAGTCCTAGTGGACAAGGGGATGACCATGAGCCAACAGTGTGCCCTCATGGCCAAGAAGGCCAATGGCATCCTGGGATGAATTAAGAAGAGTGTGGGCAGCAGGTCGAGGGAAGATGTCCTCTTCCTCTACTCCGCGCTGGTGAGGCCTCACCTGGAGTGCTGTGTCCAGTTCTGGGCTCCTCAGCTCAAGAAGGACAAGGAACTACTGGAGAGGATCCAGCACAGAGCCACTGAGATGATGAAGGGCCTGGAGCACCTTCCATATGAGGAAAGACTGAGAGAGCTGGGTCTGTTCAGCTTGGAGAAGGGGAGGCTGAGGAGGGCTCTTATCAATATCTAAAGGGTGGGTGTCAGGAGGATGGGGCCAGGCTCTTCTCAGTGGTGTCCAGTGACAGGACTAGGGGCAATGGCCATCAACAGGAGAACAGCAGGTTCAAGCTGAACACGAGGAAATCCTTCTTCCCTGTGAGGGTGACAGAGCACTGGAACAGGCTGCCCAGAGAGGTGATGGAGTCTCCTTCCCTGGAAACTTTCAAAAGCTGCCTGGACTTGTTCCTGTGTGATCTGCTCGAGGTGATCCTGCTCTGGCAGGGGGTTGGACTAGATGATCTCTAGAGGTCCCTTCCAACCCCTTCCACTCTGTGTCTCTGTGAAGACGCCTCCATGACCCTACCCCAGTTTGGGAGATTAGTGAGCTTAGTAGCAACATTAACACTTGGAATGCAGATTTTATGACGTTTTTGTAAACTCTACCAGTCCTAGCTCAAACGAGCTTCTGTGAACTATGCTGGCAGTACAGAATTCAATTCACATGCACTGTGTTTTACCCTTAAAAACTCATCTTAAAAAAAAGGTAGGCTTGCTCCTGTAGAGGACACTGTAAAAACACTAGTGCCTAAATACTAATAGAAAAATAAACAGCATCATGGGTGAAAGCAGTATCATCAAGTCTCCAGCACAGAAGAGATCACAGCTGTTGTCATATCAAAAGATGTAATTTATAGCTATATTACCGATGTTTAAGAAGATGGAAGAAACCCTGTTTATGTAATACACAAAACATAGTCTTGAAGGGATTAGACTAAATAATGCCCTAAATTCAGCATCTTCCAGTCTAATAAAGGACATAAAACCTGTTCAGCAATCTGTTTCTATTTTAAAAGACAAGCTATGGTATACATTACAAATATTGTTTGTAAAAGAGAGCCATGGAAAGAGGGTTGGTGGGATGTTCTGCATATATTAATGCTTCATTAAAAATGCCATAAGAAGTAAGGAAAAAAAAAAAAAAAGTAAGTTTAAGATGCCCTCCCACATAAGGAAAAGGATTTTAAAGCACTTATTAAATTACTTCACTTGCTTGAGCAAAAACATGAGCTTTCTTGGAAATCAGGACAAGCTGGTTATGTAAGTCCCAGATAGTTCTTTTTTAAAATGTTATTTCATCCCATGAAGATTTTTATCTACAGTTAAATGAAAAAAAGGGTATGATTTGGGCTGTGGTTCTTAAAGGGATTATATGGGTATCATTTAGAATTACTCTAATTAATTAGTTAATTTTATATGGGATCGTGAGTAGAAGCGCTACCCTCCTGGGCTCTGGCTGGGTCAAATGGAGCCTGATTTACATCGTAAGCTTCAGAAGAGGCAGGGATCATCCTTCTATTCCCTAGTGGGGTAGCGTGCTGTGTACTCACATCCTGACCAACTAGCAGGGCTGCGGGAGGGCAGCAGGGCCAGGCTCTTCCGTAGCAGTTTGCTAAAAGTCTGTGTGTTCTGCAAACTTCAGGGCAAAGAGGAAAATGGAAAATACGCTGTCTAAGAGCCCATCTGCCTGACACCAGATCTACTTAATCGACTGCAATCGAAGTTACTGGGAAACCGAACAGTAAAATCTCCAACAGCATTGTCTGTAGGACAACTGATTAACAAGAGACATCTCCGGTTCATTCCAGATTGCGCAATCAGGGGACCATGGAGCAGCGTGTTCAGCCAAGCGTAAGGACACCCAGGGGTTTCTGGATGGCCCGGCGCTGGCCGGGCAGCGCTCAGAGGCGCAGGCATCGCAGCCGGCTTGCTTGGCTTAGCGGAGCGGAGCCGTGACCCAGCACAGCTCTGCTGCTTGCGGCAAAGCCGCTGCGGTGCTGCGCCGAGCCAGACCCCAGGCACGGCTGGGGCATTCGTGGTGGTCCCCAGGCTGGCATCCGTCCCTGCCCCCTGGCAGGGGAGTGGTCTGAGCCACTCTCTGGCTCGGGACATCAACTCATTATGAAAAGGAACCCTTCAGTGCGCCTGACTTACATCTCTGCTCCAGCAACAGTGACCTTGAATAAGGGGAGTTTACCCACGGCTGAACGGTGAAGGGAAGAATTTGGCCCTTGAGTGGATGAACTGTCCTCCAGGCTGGCTCAAACCCTGCCACGTCTAACAGGAAGGTTTCTCTGGTGGAAGAAAAGTTGAGTTTTCAAACTTAATTTAAAAAGAAAAAGAAAAAAGTGCCCTGTCTGCTTACAGAAACGCTCCTTTCAACACAATCGCCGCTCCGGGAGGACGCCTGCAGCAGGGTCCTCTCACCTAGCTTTAAATGGCTGCAGGGCAGCTGTCTGCCTGCGAGAGCTCCCGCGTCCCAGCCCACGCTCCCTTCGCTGAGCGGGGAAAATGGAGCTTTCAGGACACAACGCAACTGACCTATTTTAGGTACCTACTTCAGGCTGAGATGAATCAGCCCCAGCAGCGCCTGTTTCTCTCTGTCGACTATAAAGGGAGTCTAGCTAATATACCTCTGGCCAGGTAAATCCCACCCTTCATGCTGAACCAAGCAGACAGAAATGCACAAAAATGCAGAATGCTACTAACTCGTAACATTAAAAGCACGTTGCATATGAAGCATTTAAGATCTACAGAGCAGAAGCAGCCCTGCAATTAGCATTAATATGAAGCTGTAAGGATTCTGATAACACAAATAAATTAATATCTAAGCAGCAGGACCCTAGAGTAATTGGACAGTTGTTACAAAGGGAAGTTGCAGAAAATTACCATTTGTAAGGTTGCAGCAAACGTAAAGATAATTTCTTGATGTAGGTCAGCACAGGGATCTGGAGGCTCACAACATCCAAGGTTCAACCAGTGCAGCTCAGCCACTACGGGTGGCAAAAGCTTGAAGAGGGTGACTGAGGAAAGACTCCAGACAAAGGAGCAAGGTGCTTGTACTTGAGCTTAGGTTCATCTGCAGCCCGCAAAGAGCAGGCTCAGAAATGTGCCAACGGAGTAGGAAAGAAAAGACGAGTGACATACAGCTCGCCTGATGTATGCACGGGTAACCGGCCTGTTTAGAAATGACCGACAGGCACGAGAGAAGATGTAAAAGGGTGAATGCACACGGCAGTGCCTGCAGAGGTTACAGTGTCTGCAAAGGAGAGCCACCCCTTCCCTCACTGCATGCAGGCACTGGTCAGCTAGCCCCTGCCCTCTGCTCCCAGGCATGCAGTGCCCATGAGCTGCCAACCAACCTACCCGAGGGAAGAGTCTGACAAATCCAGTGCAGTCAATTCGTGCGGCTCAGCAAAGCTGCACGAGGGGTGCCTGCAAGCGGTGGGCCTGGGGATGGATGGAGAAGCAACCGAGCGTGGGCAGTGACAAACAGCCCTGCTCTGGCGTACCGACAGCAGGGAGGAGCCACTGGAGTGCCAACAGATGCCTTGGGGAAGGGCACATCTTCAAAAAAGGCCTCTCCATGCCTTGGGAGGACGGATGTCTGATCAATGTCCAAGCACTCCACAGTGCAAAGCAAGAGGACCACAGTCTCACTGTAAAATGCTCAAGTGATAATCTTGCAGCAGCAGATTCTTCGGTTCACACGGTTAAAATACTTCAATAGTGCAATCTCATGTAAAATGAATAAAGATTCAGTGAAAGGATTGAAATGAAAACTTAAGTATTTCAGCTATGCTACTTGGTCTAACGGATGACACTCTCTGTGCCTAAAGGTCTTGTCCCAAGTCTTGTCCCTTACTACCCCCATGGTCAGAGCAATTTATCAGTGTCTGTAGAAGTGGTCACACCAGCAAGCCCATTAACTGAATCAGTCCGGATGAAATTTAATTGCAAGCAAAGACAAAAATGTGTTGTAGCTTAAGGATGTTTTCTTCAAATTTGTGTAAAAGAATTGAAGAGAACAAAATCCCATCAGTTCTCAAAGGATTTGCATTCTTGGCTTCCCCTAATATATCTGAAATTCAACATTGTCAGTTTTGCCAGTACTAACAGGACAGAATTAAGTTACACATAAAGGTGTATCAGCCCTGTACCTGTAATCCATTTCCCTGTAATTCAAGATGTCAAAGCTTGAGATTCAAGAAAACCTAGTTCTGTAGCCAAACTAGACTAACAACATGTATGATGTTCAAAAAATACTCTCTTAATACCCATACGAAGAGACACAGTTTATGTTTTAATATGTTGGAAATAAATCCTACTAGCATCTACTGGTTAACTAGCGTTTCCTTAGTTGGCCCCAGCACTACACTGGACTGCATGGTGCTATCAGCTTCACCAACTGCAAATATTTATAGCAGGCTCCTCTTGGCTGCTTTAAAGTGTGGACAGAAAATGGTCGATCTTCTCAAGCACAACCACTGCCACCTGGAACTTAGCAAGTCAGCAAAAGCTGGCATCATCCATGAGAGGAGTGCAAGGACAGAGTTAGCTCCCGGAGCAGATGGAGTCTGGCACAGCTCTGTGTGACTGGAGTGGGTGACATCGAGTTCAGGGCAGGACATCGAGAAGGTGGCTGGAAGGGTTAGGTGTTAGAAGCCAAATGATCATCTGAGCCTTGAATCCAGAGCATCCTCATGCTGGCTCTGTCTCGTGTATGTTAGAGAGAACACATCTGTTCTCCTGAAATATCTGCTTGTTTTGAAAAACAAGACTTTTCAAAACTTTTCCTAGCATTTTACGATGCAAAATAGTATTTAGCTATAAAGTCATCTACCCTAGGAAGATGTTAAAAATGTGATGTAATTACTACCTAAAGATGCCAGGCTGATCTCCTGAAGGATAACATCACAGGGGTGTACCAAGGGTCTTCCATTTCTCAATTCCTACCTACATTTTCATTGTTTAAGCTTTCAAAGCTTCTCTTTCCTGATACAGAAGACAACAGCTGCAGCCTTGACTTTCCAGCAGTTGAGACAGGCACTTTTGCTAAAACACACTATTAATTTGAACCATCATTCTGCATGGTTTCCTTCTTTTGCAAGAGGAGGTGTGTGCTCCTTCCAATTGGAAAGTTTGGGTACAGGGAGGAGATGGAGGGGAGCATTCAGTTTATATATTCTCCCGTTTTGCAACTCATCCCAAGAGTGGAAAGAGGGTAGTGGTATTTAGGATAAATCTCCTATAGCAGGTTTTTTCACTTAGAAACATAGAATGGTTTGGGTTGGAAGGGACCTTAAAGATCAAGTTCCAACCCCCCTGCCTGCCATGGGCAGGGACACCTTCCACTAGACCAGGTTGCTCAAAGCCTCATCC
>NW_010263372.1:28990-40798 GCF_000690775.1 Eurypyga helias
CGGCGAGGGATGGGGCATCCACAGCATCTCTGGCCAACCTGTGCTTCCAGTGCTTCACTTTTCAAGACCAGTCTGGGTGTGCACATAAGCTACTGCTCCGTTATCCCAAAAGTAAAGAAGAAAGAAGCATGATATTTACCGTATGAGAGCAAGCCTGTCTTTTTCCGATGGATGATCATCAAGCCACTGGGAGTAGCGGGCAATGGACCACTCAGCCCTCTGACACAGAGAAGCACAAACACCAATTACACATAAATGCCAAAAAGGAAACACACACATTAATTTCAGAATCAAAGGTGACATACATGAAGGCCCCATGGGGCTCTCAATACTGCAGTGATGCAGAATGAGTTAAGGAGTCAGAGACAATTAACAGAAATGGCCCAATACGTTATTTGGGAGCTCAGGGGAGATCTCTGGCATCAGCTGTTTGCCAGTTCTGCCAGGGGTTTGAATCTAGATTTCCTGCATCTTACATGAGCAGGATCCAGGCGATTTGAAGTCTGGGGTAAGACCTGCAAATTCTTCTGTGAGCTGACACAATATTAAAGAATTGAGAGTCTATTTAAAATCAGGTTATCATCTTCCCACTGTTAATTAACCAAAATATGAAGTCAGTGACCATCATACCTTTGCCACGATAAAAACAAAAGCCAACAAATCATATAAAGTATGAGCTTGAATACTTTTTAACTAAAATAACTAGTGCAAACTACGAAGTTCATTCCTCCTTAGGACATCTTGAAAGGCAGGACAGGTTGATCTCATTACCTGGAAGGGTGATTTTAACTCTGGTGGTGCTCTTGTAAACAAGAACTGCAGAATTGTGCTGAATGGAATAACATCTCCCAGAAATGACATATTGGCAATATGCTCACTGGTCTGGAACAGCAGTGGTCTGGAAAAATGTAACAAATATACTTGTGAAAGGAAGAAAAAGCTTATCTTAGGCATTTTTCTAATGCATATGTGGTGGCAATATTGTGTTAGAATAGAATAATCTAATCTTTTTCCACTATTCTGCAACTTAGGTTTTCAACACGGGTTCAGTTTGTAAAAATTTACAGAAGTTGCCTATTGTAATTAAACAACACAGGACTGTGAATTTTATATTTCAGTGAAAACACTTAAGGTAACTACAGAACTCTCTGTCATACAGAAGTTGCACTGAAAGCAACACAAAAAAGTACAATTTGGCCAACATTTGCATGACAAAGATTGTTAAATCATAGTTATGTTCTGCATAAAATTTAAAAGAACTTCAATCTATTTCTAATTTGCAAGTGGGTGTTGCCAAAAAAGCTGTTCAATCAGAACCAACACAAGGTAATAAATCAGCCTTAAAATACAGTTTGGTCATACTGCCAATTGCTAGTTCCTGTGACTGCAACTCACCTGAACAACCTCAGCTGTCTGTAAGATTTTCCTAGGTCCAAGACTTGCCGACAGAGCGGTGCTATTGCTAACTCCATCTATAAAAACAAACATTTTAATTTGAATTAGATTGCCCCAACATATAAAACTCAGTATTGAAGTAGCCAGCCTTTAACCAATACCCCAAACTTGCAGACCAAGTCATCAGCTGCTCACTGGTGACTGCATTTGCATATCCTTTCCTTTCATGCTGCGTTACCCAAACCATTTGCCTTAATTTCGGCAACACAGTAATCATCCCATGACAGATGACAGCGACAGTCCATGGTTCAGAAAAGGAGGCATTTCCTGAGCTTTCTGAGACTGAAGCTTTGCTTCTTGCAGCAGGTTTATTTTGGTGGTGATGAGTTTCCTGATGAAGCACTTACATCAATATCACAAAAATCTGATCTCAGCCTGGGAAGAAAGCAAATCTAGACAGGTCTCCACAACCCACTCCTAAAGCAGCAGAAGTGCATACCCGTTTCAGCTAGGCACCCTTCCCTTCGGCGAAGGACAAGGCTAAAGTGATTTGGTCTTGATCATTCCGCCACAAATTCTGATGCACAAAACCTGTGCAGATTACACAGAAGTCACCTGGGACCTATTGCTACGGGGTCATATGGAATAACAGGCAAAAGAGCATCAGTAAAAACATTATTTTCATACTCATTTTCATACTGTTCTGTCTCTGAGTTAGAGCAGCCATCTTTAAAAACAAACAATTCTAAACTATTTTCTGTTTTTTAAGCACTATGGAGTTCATGTGCCTTTCTGAACAATAGCCAGGCTCCATTTCTGTTATTCATGTGAGCCTAAATTCTGTCACAAGCCCTTCATTAGAATCATAGAATCATAGAATGGTTAGGGTTGGAAGGGACCTTAAAGATCATCTAGTTCCAACCCCCCTGCCATGGGCAGGGACACCTTGCACTAGACCAGGTTGCTCAAAGCCTCATCCAGCCTGGCCTTGACCACTTCCAGGGATGGGGCATCCACAGCTTCTCTGGGCAACCTGTGCCAGTGCCTCACCACCCTCTCTGTGAAGAACTTCTTCCTGACATCTAATCTAAACCGCCCTGATTCCAATTTATACCCATTACCCCTTGTCCTGTCACTACAGGCTCTTGTCAAAAGTCCTCTCCCAGTACCCTTGTCGGCCCCCTTCAGATACTGGAAAGCTGCAATGAGGCCTCCTCGGAGCCTCCTCTTCTCCAGGCTGAACAAGTTCAGTTCTCGCAGCCTTTCATCATAGGAGAGGTGCTCCAGCTCTCTGATCATCTTCGTGGCCTTAGCAGTGAGGACCCACAAGTGAGAAAGAACAATTTCACTTTCAAATCCTCGACTGCACATGAACATTACATGGCAAAATTTCAGTTAATATGCACACTAATACAAACACCACCACTCAAAAAACCCAGCAGGTAAAACTGTTATCCGGATACGCATTTTTTGCATTCCTGAAGTGTCAGTCAACAGAGGGATGCAATCTTTATTCTCCACGTATGTTTTTTAAAATCCCCAACTTGAAAGACTATTCGGATTTTGATTTCCACATAATACACAATCGAGCTAAGTTTCAAAAGACAAGAGCTAAAATAAGTAACAAGATCAAAACCACCACACAATGAGCTTCCCATTTAAGTAACACTGCTGAATGAGTTTCAAAGCATTTGTTGTAAGATGCTATTTACAGTGGTGTCTTTAATACTGTTATTCTTTTCAGCTATAGCATTTCCTCAGACAGAGCTGGCTGCTGGGCCACCAGCTTCAGCAAAAGCACGTAGCTATGCTGGGGTTCCAGTATAAACAAGAAAGATGGTGTGGGTGAACTACAATGCCACAGTTCATCTAAACCCAGAGGAAATTAAATTAGCAACCAGTGCAAATCAAGGCCATATACTTCAGGCACCCATCGCAAATAGCAGGTGGGAGGGTGGGAGTCATCTCATCTACTGATCCACATCTACAGGTTCTCTGCATGCTCAACAGAGAGAAACAGCCCCTCCTGGGGTGTGATGCACCTTTCCCCAAGGTAGACATTCAAAGTAGGTTGGGTGGGTCATGTCATAGGAGTATCCACCTACGTGACACTCAGTCAGACAAAGCTGGGAAAGCCAGAAGGCCTAACCCACGCACTTACGCTTCCTCTACAGGAAAGGAGAGAAGGGCACCTCAGAAAGGCGATGGGAAAGCCCCCAAGGCTAGCCTACGGGCAGCGCAAAGCCGCTCCTTGCGCCTGCTTTCAGATGAATGCTCCAGCCCTGGGTAACACAGCTCGGCTCCCTCCTGCCTGCTGCCCTTCTGGCCCCCAAATCTTCTAGCCTAGGCTGTGAACTGACCCTTTTTCTACAGCTGGGTGGGACCCCTGCCCTGTCCCCCCATAACTCTCACAGCCTGAGGGCTAGGTCACCTCTCTCATACAGGCACAAGGCTACCTGCTTCTCAGGCTGAAGAGCAGGTACAGCCCAGCTCTCCCGTCCTGAGCCACCCACCAGATCGTGCAAAAGGCCCGCCGCGGGCAGCCAGCTTCCCCTCGCACGAGGAGTTGTCAGCTGCTGTGCCATGTGTGAATCTGGCACAAGGGAGCGGGGTCGAGGGCGCGCTCCCTGGACAGGCAGGTTCTCCCTGGGGAGGTGCCGCAGGGAGGTGCTCCAACCTCCAACTGTGACGAAGCTTAGAGCAAGTTCAACATGTCATTTCCCCAGGTTCCCCGGGATACTTCACAGCACGTATGGGAGCCAAGAGGCTGGTCTGCCACACAGCATCAGGAGAAAAGGCTGAAAAGAGCAGCTAATTAAGTTGGCTTTGCTGCATCATAAGAAACCTACAGTCTCTGAAAAAAAAAAAAAAAGAGAGCAAGACTGATTTTTTTCAGAGTTTCCTCTCCAGCATCAGTATAGACCAGGGGCAGCTGGAAGTAACCCATATCCTGCAGGAGCTGGTGTTCCAGCTCTGGTGGGAGCCGTGGGCCTGTAGCTCTGAAGAATCAAGAAGATAATTCTTTTAGGTGCTTTAGAGAACTTGATAACAGACAACAAACTGCCACTAAGAGATGTATGGATCAAAGTGTGCTCATGAGGGGAAAGAAATCCCAGCACAGAAAAATGCAATTTTGCTTAAGAAGTTTTAAATGATTGTTTCACTCCTGAAACATAATATGATGTAATGAGATATAAGTGAAACTTTCTACACCTTAACCAATTCCGCGTTAAAACAAATTTAAATTGTTTCTCTTGAACATTCTTAGTAGCTTCCATAAATCAACATTTTTAGCCTTAAGTACTAAAGAATAAAATTTACTTTGGAAAATTGTTACTTCAACCTTTATTCACTGTAGGAAATTATTAGTATTGCTAGAGCTAGATAGATTTAATGGCAGCAGATGGTTGATTCGTGAAGTACTAGTTGCCAAAGAAAAAAATTGTTTTTAAGCTTCACAGCATACTATACCATCCCAAATTGACTCATGAAGAGTGGGAATGAGTGAAAACTAATGTGGTAAAAATGTACATAAACCACAAAAACTTTTTTTTTTTTAATTTTGCAACACTAGTCTGCTATGTGTTATAGCCAATCTCTCCAATAAGAACTACACTTCGCATAACAAAAAGATTGTTTTCTTCACTTGAATTTTAGCTATTTGTCTGAGCCCAACGATGTAGTGATGCTACAGCATCTCTGTGCTGTCACATTCATTCCTGCAGGCCCACTGTGCAGGGTTTTGTGTCTGCGCTGAGCATCGTGCCAGCCAGCACCGCTGGCTCAGGAGCGGCTGCTGGGGAGGAATCATTCAGCTGGAAACAGCTGCTGTTTTTAAGGTGCTGGAATTGGGCAGAGGATAGAGCATTTATCACTTCTTGGTTTTGCTACCTGTCATCACCTGAAGCTGCATCAACTGTTGATTCATGCAGCATGCACATACTGTAGCAGCTTTTGCTATGATGCACAGATACAGTTTCCAAAGCATTTTGGTGAGCTTTTACAGGTCGGGTGATGTTTTTGGCTGAGTGCAAACCAGTATTTGTATCGCATGTGCAAGGCCTTTCATACAGCCAAGTCCTACTGGCATCACATACGTACAGATGAGCAGTATTGTTTGTTTCTTTTCCAAATTTCTCTCCCAGAACTGCAGATTTGAAAATTCAGGTTAAATTCAGTGAGAAATCAGGTGTCCAAGGGGTAATTTGCAAACACAGAGGCTTGATCAACTAATGCGAGATAATCAACACCAGATCCAAGAGAAGCAGCGGGAAGTGCATGTGCCTGCTGAAAAGAAAGGGACAGCTAGAACAGAAGAAGGCCTAATGGCTCTGCCCTGTTTCTTCTAACTTTGTTCAAAACCCATTGCTTTTCCATGATTTATTCATGTTATTTTGTTATGCTTCACAGAACACAGCAGCAGATTCCTGCCAACATATGCTTCTTCTCAATGATTCTTGAGCTCTAAGCCCAAAAAGGCTATATTATCTTTTCTTCTCATATGACCCTGCCATAGCCCGTGGCTAGGTGGTCAATTATCTGTTGAACTATTCACTGGCTAGCCATATTGTAAAAAATACATCACGTTGGCTGGCTTCTCTAATTGGATTATGTTCAGCAACCCAAGGGTGAAGTTCATACGTAGTCTAGATACAGATAATGCATATATATTGAAGAGCGCTTTGAAAAACCCCATAGTGAAGTTATTGTCTAGTGCCTATTGTAGTATTTTTAAGATCTCTCATTACTAAACAGCTGTTTTTTCAGTTGGAAAATCTTAACATTAAATTTTTAGCAATTATATTTCCTCCTGGCCAAGATGAATTCCAAGTTTTTAAATGTTAACTGAAATTGCTTTTCTTCTAGCCGTTCACCAGGAGAGAATGCTTTAACAAGCAACAGAGCAGAAGAGCTCTGAACTATTATATGAAAGAAGCTGCCCTTGAAGGGACGTGGAATTTTATTTCTCCCCCATGTAGCAATTCCAAAAGGGTTGATGTTCAAGTAAAAACTTTAGCTGTAATACCTCCAAAATATCACACATCAGAAAATAATTTCCTCTTTCCAATAAGAGAGTTAGCATGAAGTGCATTTTAGCTTTAGTAGTTTCTGTCCTTACAGCTATAATTGTGATTATAGCATCCTGCTTCTCTTGCTTCTCTGTAAGAAACTAGAATTTTTTTTTTTTGATAAAGTGATAAAGCATTTTTATACTTGTACCATCATGTTTGATCAAATGGGCAAATGTGTTTATATTTTTAAAACTCATATCCCTAAATTCTTGCATTTTTAATGTCACATATTGAATTAGGAAACCAGATTCTGGCCACAGGAAAACCAGCAGCTAGAAATATTTCTTCTGCCCTTGAATTTAGCACTGTCAACCTCACTATGCCCCACCAAAACTGCCTGAACACAGTACTGAACAATGCCAAAACCCCCAGCTATAAATCACACCTAGATAAGAAATATATGAAGGTATATATAGAATAAAACAGGACCAATAAAAATAGTTCACTTGAATAGTTCACTTCTCAACTGGTCGTGCTTATATTTCATTCTTTGCTGCACTGTCCAGCACATCCATCGGGATTTAGGAAGGCCTGAACTACAAGTCCCCAATCCCAAAGTGTGCCTAAGTATAAGTGCTGTAACAATTCAGAATATCAAGCAAGTTAAAAGGTCCTCTGGAGAAGAACTGGCCACCCCAGAAACATAAATGTTGAAAAACCATCAGGGCTTGCTGGTTTGCTTGCCACCAGGAGAATATTTTTTTTCAGTCTGACTCTAGTCCTGAATTAAAAAGCAAAATTTGGTATTACATATGTGAATACTGAGTTATGATCACCTTAAAAGCACAACCACAAATGAAAACAAACTGATGCAGGAATTTATAGGAGTGAACTGAAAAGTGATCTTGTGCAACTGCCTGCATGAAAACTGAGAGCATGAAAAGAGGTGAATTCAGCCCGCAGACTGGAAATATTTTAAACAACGAGAGTCCCATGGAACACCACAGTATATGATAATAACCTTGCACTGCAGACATTTTTAGGGCTTAGAATGTTTCTGGGTTCCTGCAAGCACTGATCTTCGTGAAATCATATTAATGATATTCAGGCATATTTCAAGCCTCTCATACCTCTGTTTACAGCTGCCATGCTAGCACACTCTAGTCTTACTGCTGTGATGCACGAGACAGCAAAATGCAATACGGGTGCTGGAAACAGGTTAAGGCAGAGAATTCAACAGAATTACAGCAATAATTCTTAACTCTGCAAGTAGCTGAGCCTTGCTTAGAAAAACTAGCTGTTGTGCACCTCACTGAACCCAGTTCTGGATTAGAGAGAACCTGAAGCCTCAGTTTTCCCCCTTCTGTGTAGACACCTGTTATTTTGAGGCAACTTATCAGTAAAACACGTCTGTAGTGCAAAAATCTTCAAATCTGACTGTCAGCCAAAGGTATTCTGCTGAGTATAAGGCAGCTGTAACTCTAACTCTGAGTGCCCCGAAAGAAATGTGCACAAGCACATTTAATGACAGACCCCAAACCTGATGTAACGCAGGAGTATGTGACTCAACTGCATGCATGTTTATGACAGGACCTCAAGTTAACCAAAGCTTCTGGACAGCTTTCTGCTCAGGTGTTTTGCTTGCAAGTAACCCCAAAACACCAAAGGGGGGTTTAAATCTCAAAATCCAGTTTTAAGCAGAAACATGTAACCCTTTTTGGGTGCAGAAAATCCAAAATGACTCTACAAGACAGTGCACAAGTGAAAATGATTTATAAACAAACCCCCTCCTACCCACACAGTGTCTTTCCAGGCGGGTCCTTTCCTTTGGATTTGGCTTTAGTCCAACAATGCAATGCCTTTCTGGGACTGAAGAAAACACTGCACCGCAGCATTTATGGCCATTTGGGAAAGTTTACCCTTCCCACCAAGCCAGCAGCCCAGTTAAATACCTCCTCCCTGCTCTCCTAGCCCAGAGCAGGAGCAACCTTCTTTTTGGAGGGGTCATATCTTTGCCTTGACAAAGCCGGATACTATGGGAAAGAGAGCATGGGAATGAACCAAGTCCTGTTCAGGATTACAGCCACATTTTGCAAAACATGTCCAGGACCCCTGGCCAGGCCAGAGCAGCTGCAACCTCCCTAGTAGGGCTATTGGGAGCTGGCATTGCAGGCATGTTCCTCAAAAAAACGGCGTTTTTGGGAAAGGCAGACACACCCATGGATATAAGGAAGCCTTCTTATACAAAATGTTTCAGTCCTTTTTCTGTTATCACAAGGAACAGGATATAGTGTCCAGGCCATTCTACAGCCCCTGTGCAGCCTGGGATGCGCTAAGGATATCTGTGCAGAGATGCTCAAAGGCACAGAGCGAGCACTGAGGTGGCTGAATGGGACTGGTTGGACACAGCCAGTTCTTGTCTTAAGCCTGCTTTTAACAAGCCAAAAATATGGTGCAGTGTGAAGATGAGAAAAACACAAGGCAGCCCCCAGATGCAGCAACAGTTGAAGGCAGAATGCAAGAATGAATTCAAAATCTTTTTTTTTTTTTTTCCTTCCACAATACAAAAAAAAAGAGAAAGCAGAACATTTATCTTCACACAGTTATCCGTTCTGGAGTTATAGTCAGCACAGAGGGGAAGAACATGCAAATCCCCCTCCACTCAGACGAAAACATACCTTCAGTTTTCACTTAAAAGCCAGCCCGTGACAGAATGAGAAAATTAAATGCTTAAAAAAGATAAAGTGATATTTTTAGAATTATTATAATTGGTGCTTAGACCAGATGCACTTTACTGTTGAATTAGGTGAAGATATTTCCCAAACTTACATGACCTCAGTAATGCAGCATAAATTACAAAAATTATCTATAATCCTTCCAGAGGAAGAGTCGAGTGTCCTTTGTTCTCAAATTTTATGTCACTGTCTTTGAAAAAAGAAGGGAAATGAACCTTCCCACTAAAAGCATTTGAAAACTTCTCCTTAACTTCTATGGTTAAAGGCCAATTTGTTCCTTTTGAGTCATGGATACAAAACTTCCCCAGGAGTATGTCACTCACAGGCACAAGATACAAAGCAGCCACAAGCGGGTGCAGAGATGGCAGTGATTTCTCCCTCCCTGCCTTCCTCTCCTACCTCAGTTACCTACCGGCCAAGAGCAGCACTCTGTACGCAGACAGCTGCTGAAATTCCCTTTTCCACTTGGATAATAATGACTGGGACCCTCAGACCAATCTAGTGGATGCCTGTATTCTTTGGCAAGTTAGTCACGCAGAGTTACTACTGATGAATCACATTTGGATATAGGAGAAAACACAGTGGCAGTGGATATTAATTCGGCAATTTGCTTTGTGTTTTAGTCCAGTCTAAGAGCTAGGTAAAGCTGAGAGGCAGGTAAGTCAATCAGGTCATGAAGAGAATCCCAAGAAAACTGCCCTTCTGCTATCGAAAGGGCAGTTCTTCCACAGGACACTGGTATTTCTTTAGCTTGTCTCTGACAGTGCAAGGCAGCTGAGTTAGCAATTAACCACTGGGGACAGTGTGATAGATGAAGCGATTAGGAAAGCGACACACCGTTCCATTAGAAGAGAGAGAAAGAACAAAGAGAATGAACAGTGGCAAACGACAGACGTACCGGAGAGGTCAGACAAGTGGGATAAAATGTCAAGATGCAGGTGAACTTAAATGCAACAGTCACTTGATAGGAAGCTGTCAGACCGCCCTGCATGTCCCTTAGGGTGACAAGGGATCTTCAACGACTTAGTGGATGCATTCCTCAGGATAGAGTATCTCATCAAGGAGGACGTTTAGAACTAGAACGCACCGATCTCTACAACTGCCTGTTTATACTCTGGTGGGGACGGAAGTATTGATACTTTTCAGTGAACACAGTGAAGGAACAGCAAAGAGCAGAAATCAGTATGAAGGGTACCTGGGCAAAATCCGCCGCAAGCCGTGTCTTCCCACCTTCACCGAGGGGCCTTATTAGACTGGCATTGCGAATGAAAAGTTCAATTGCTCTTTGAGCCATGGCTTCAGTGTTATCAAAGACAAAGTCAAAACACTCGAAATGTCTGAAGTAGTTGCTCATGACTCTCACTATAAAACCCTGTAGTTCTTTCATGTACAGAGAACAAGGGACGTCTGGTTTTCCTGAGCCAGATAATGATCTGAAAAATAAGAAAAGAAAAAAGAAATGGGGACAGCTAAATTCATCTTTAAAACATAACCAAAAACTATTGGATTCTTTTTAATTTTTTTCCTACCCTACGAAGTCATGTCATGAATTGTAGTCTCATTTCTACTCACAAGAAAGAGCATGTAGCGCTCTCTGAGACGGTAGTCAAAAAATATCTCTTTATCTGCCATTCCCATCCTAAGAAGATAAAGGAAATCACCACACACCTACTCAACTTGCAGAGCCTCCACCAGTATGGAGCCTAAACCTCAAATCCAGCCCCTAAATTTAAATGTCCCAGTTGTTGACCTGAAACTCTAAAAATGGGTCAGAATATACAAGCACATGTCACAGGGTTACTAGTTTGGCCTACCCCAAACCTGTTCTCTGTACAGCATTAGTTTCCTAGACTCCTCTAAACCCAGGATGGTAAAGTCAATCTAATTCTCACAGCAGTACGGAAACTACAGGACACAGAAATCAATCACCTTTCTCTGTCTCTGAATCACAGTCAGGCAAGAGCTCTCCCAAACTCAGGAATCTGAGTTACTGTTATCTAGCAAAACCTTTGGCTGGAATCAGTTTATCCACCTAGAGCGGTATTTTGCTAGTGGTGGCAAAAGAAAGATGGAGAGGGTAAAATATTGTTTTGGTTTTTTAAAAAAAGTCAAAAGAAAAATTTAAAACACCTCTGAAAATACACTATTTTCAGTGAATTTCAAAGACAGAAACCAGGGCATATGATGATGATATAAGCAATGTCAGGACAGAGGTAACAACCAAAAAAATTATCAGGAATGAAGTGTCAATTATAGATGGGACTTCAGATATTGGCAAGTAAAGAACACTGGAAATTTTAACTAAAATGCTATGGAAAAATAGTGTAATACAGTAAATCTGAGCTTTCAATAAAAAGGTTTTTTGAGTCATTTCGTATTCAATAACACTTAAGAAAAATGACTGTGTAATTTTGAATCAGAAGTTACATGCTTTATTTTGAGAAACGAGAATATTGACAGTATTGAAAACTGTCCACAAAAAGTAAGTTTTGAAAGCAAAAGGAGTTTGTAAAAACACAAAAATGGCCTCTGCTTGGCCTTATCTTCCTATTTAAAAGGAATTTTATTTCACAGATATGCAAAAAAAAAGGGAAGGTGAAAGAAGACAGATGCTATCTGATTGATTTTTTTCAATAGATAGGTGAAGGATCATAGAATCACAGAAT
>NW_010263373.1:0-19509 GCF_000690775.1 Eurypyga helias
TTCTGTGATTCTATGATTTTTGACTTGCTAACTTTAATGCTATTGTAAGATGTGCTGTTTTAATGTAATGTGCTGTCCAATTTTTTGGTTCCTGTGAAAATGAATGCTACACACATTCAGTGTTAATCAGAATGTATTTTAAAGACATCTAGGGGCATTTTACGCATTTTGTGAGATCCAAATCTATGTTGCCAGAAGAAACAAAGGGTAGGGTAAAAGGTCATTTGAAAAAAAAAAAAAGAAAAAACCAACATATGACAGGTTTGCCATTGTGATTCACTGTGCATCAGGCTGTACAGACATAATCTCCACTGTAAACCTAGCTTTCTCAAATGCAAATGAATGTACCTTGTTTTTAACCTTAGGAAGAATACAGATGTTGCCACAGGCTGTCTGCCTCTTGCACGGGCTACTGGAGAATGGACATACTGTCTATGTTCATTGCAACGCTGGCGTTGGCAGGTCTACAGCTGCTGTCAGCGGCTGGCTGAAGTACGTGATGGGATGGAGCCTGCGGAAGGTGCAGTACTTTTTGGCTTCCAGGAGACCAGCTGTCTACATTGACGAGGAAGCTCTGATTCATGCTGAAGATGATTTCTACCAGAAATTTGGGCATCTTCGTTCCTCATGCAAAGTACAAGAGTAGAAAAGCAGAAGATGAAAAAGAAGGTGAAAAGGAATGCCTACATTTGAACTCCTAGGACCTAGAAGTCATAGGTCAGAGTCCTGCCTCTCCTCCTGATATTATCAGCTTGTCATGAAAGTTGAGAATTTAGTTTAAAAGTGCCTTTGAGGAGTTTTTACTTGCGTTCTTTAGGCTGATATAATTTATGTTTTCAAGCTTTTTTCTGCAAATACGAGAAATAGAACCTCTGCAAGGGGAAACAAAGATTTTCTTCTAACTGTATGCCTACAAGAACTGAGGTTTTAGGACAGACACTACATAAGACACAATATGAAATAGAGTTGGCAGTATTTCAGTGACAAGAAAGAGAAGTCACTCTCAGAAAAGCAGATGCAAAGCTTGACTGGATTAAAGTTCAGGTTAGGATGGAGCTGTTCATCATCAAAGCTGCTCAGTAATTTTAGGTGGAGTGCACATTACTGAATTCTTTCCTAGTAATTTTGTAGACAAATGGTGTAATGAGAAAGACCAGAATGAAACTGATTTTTCAACTCAGTTTCTTAAACAAAAAGCAAATGCCTAATGCAGTGAACTAAAATTTCCTGTCTTTGCCGATGTGGTTAGTGTTAAACATTATGAGTTATAGCTATATTCTTTTATGCCATTGGTGAATGCTGGGATGTGGCATGAAGAGAGGAAACAGCTCCACTTCCTTCTTACTCTCTTTCAGGGAAGGACTATTATTTATGACATTATCCAAGGCTGTGAGATCTCTAAGTCAAAGATATGGTTTGCTCTTCTGGTCTGTGTGGTGCTGTACTGTGGGCTTACCTGACACCTAAGGCAATCTAAGCAGTAACCACTGGGCTGAAACAGGACCTATAGGAAGTGAGTGATAAGTCCTGTGCATGATTGATGCCACAGGCTCTGTGTTGTTGCCCTAGATGAATTTCTTCGCTACAGCAAAAGTCTCTCCTTGTACAAGCAGCATGTGGATGTTTGCAGATGCTAGATCTAGCTAAGTGAAGCGAATACTTTCCTCTGTAGGAGAAAAGAGCAACTCTCTGAAGGGTTTCTCAGGAGCATAGCCTTAGTAGGCTAACATTTGCTTTGTGGGCGATCCCTAATGTTTTCCAGTGCTGCTCAGTCCCTTAGCCAAATTAAGCAGTGGCATCAACAGCTTCCACCCCTGCTCAGATAAAACCGGTTTGCTGTAGGTTAAGTCCAAGAGAGAAGGGAGAGAAAGCATTTTCTAAGGAACAGAGAATTAAGGATATATTAACATTAAGAAACCTAATTTCTACAGGTTTATTCTTCAGTGAAATCTGTTTTTCCCAGCCAACTTGGCCCTCTAAAGATGCAGTCAGTGCCAGAGTAGTTCAGCTGATATATATTGATTATCTCAATACTTAATGGAGAAACTATTAGATATGAACTGTTTATGGAGAATGTCCAGAATGATATATTACATTTTATATATCCTATACTTCCATCATTTTCAAAAGGAAAAATGTTTAAGTTATTCTTTATGTGTGGTTTTGATCATGACTTTGTTTATTATGTTTTCCTTTGAATAACACTGCCTGTTTAGAAAATGGGTGAGAAAAGTTCTCTATTAAAAAAAACATGATGACAATACCAGCAGCCCATTTTGTCATATGTCTTTGGCTCCCAGTTTCAGGAATAGCAAAAAGGGTCATGACTGATACTTCTATGTAGAGGTGGGACCAGCCACTTTAATGGCAACGGCTCATTTCTTGTGGTTTTGGTCCTTATTTCACACCTAATAGTATTTCTTTTTTAAGGCTCTTGGGACTGAACAGTGTGTAACGTCAGTGTGTAACGTAGCACAAGCAAGTAAGTGTATAATGAAGTAAGTATAGATGTGCTATATTGGCTATTCGTAATTCTGATTTTATTGGCAATGAAAGCAGACTGGTGCTTCACTTGTAGGGCAGGAATTTAATGGTACAGAAGCCACACAATCCAGGAAGCCCTAGGAAGGGGTTGTTGATTCATTGTTTATTGTCTTGTCAGTTTGCTGGTCTGCTGAGCTGCTGGGGGACTATATCATATACAGGTCACATTAACTCATGAACTACATGAAAACAACTTTCCAACATCATATTAACAAAGAATGCAAAGAGATTCTGTGCCTTGCAATCCCTTTGTACCTATTTGTAGCATAGTTTCTTTCCTCATTGCCACCTTCCTGCCTTCCTTGTTGAAAACCACCCTGTCCAGTAACATTCATTCAAAGCCCTTTCTGTTGAATCAGCTAGGAATTTAAATGCTAAAGAGATCATTGCAAGAGGCTACAGCAACAGAAAAGAGAGTTTTAGAAAAATACTCAATTTCTCCAACTGTATAATTACATGATAAATCTGCATCTAGAGATTTTCTATTAGAATTCCAACTTGTAATATGTTGATTGGATCATTAGCTATTTCCACAGACTAGCCTCTTGATGCAATTTGAATGAAAGGATGAAGACAGTCTGTTGTTCATATACTTGTACACTTCCTTGCTATTTTAGTCATGAAAGTGCTATGAAATTTAGAGAACAACTCCTGTAGAAAGAATTAGAAACAGATCAACATTAACAGTTATTTTAAATGTGCCCAAGAAGCCAAATTAATACATAAACCATAACAGGAGCCAGGTAGAAATATTTTGATAACTCATCACTGAAAAGCATCAGTTGGGGAAAATGGTTTTCTGCTGGTATGAGCATCAGTATTTTCTGCCCTGTTACAGCCAGTTTTTTAACTTTGTTAATTAAAGAAGAAAGTAGTATTTACTACATTGAATGAGACCCTTTATAACTCTGGGTACTGCCTGGATGTCATTATTAGGCCAAATAATAGTATATATTCTTTCCCAGGGCTATGTACATAAAGAAGCGGAGCAATCCTAGCTCTTACAAGTGATTTTGTAATGAACACAGCCCCTTGAGGGATGGGTCGGGCTTTGAGCGGTAGAGTTTTATGAATATTTTCCCTTTTGACATCTGAAAACTACTAATGAGAATCTCCTGTGTGACATTTTTAAGTGGGCAATGCAGCCTTGTGAAACTGGGCCGGCTGGCACGACTGTTGAATACCTCCTTTCTCCCTTACTCCTTACTTGTTATTTTACACTTTGGACCCCGTGGCACTTGCCTGCTCTAGTTGCTTCAGTTGTGAGTTGATGGTTTTCTCTTCCTGTCGGTACAGCACCAAGAGGAGTAAAGCTCTCTGTGTGGCCGGGGCCACAGGTTTTAAACAAGGTTGTGCTCCAGAGTAGCTGGAAAGTCTCATAGCTGGCAACTAAGCTGTGTGTGCTGCAGAAAAAACATGCACCAAACAGTGTCTCTCTTTTGGGGTGAAATTAAAATTTGAGCCTGCCAGCCAAGCCCTCTTGAGCAAAGATAAAGGAAAAAGATAGGCTGTAGGTTGTGAAGAAGCAGGTAATAAAATCCCCATTAAAACAAGAATGCAAAAAGTCAGTCATACTCCATTACTTACTGCGATGTCCTTTTGGAGTGCTAATTTGAAAAACCCACTAACTTTACTGGTCTGTAATTGAGAAAAAAAATTTGGTTCAAAGTAATCAAAGTCATTTGCCCTAACTGTGTTACCCTGTTGTTTCTTTTATTCTTCATCACTGAATTGCAGTGAGAGGTTTCAAACCAATGATAGAGTCTAAATAATAATAATAAAAAGATTCTTTAAAAAATACACTGGGACTGTGTAACAGGAAATTATGAGGAAATGTTGAGAAGCTTAATAGGTACCGCAGAAGCATGTAGCATGTATTTGGTAAGCAAGCCCTACCTTCTTGAAGGATAATGAACATCAAGCTGCCCTTAGCTAAAATGGAATTGGATTAATGTAGCAGAGGACAGGGTATAGATGACTGTCTCCAACTCTGACTGCTTATATTCTTAGTGGTTAATCAACACCTCTGCAGTTACTGCCTAAAAAATATTCTGCTGGAAAAAAATGTGGTTTATTTTCCACATGTGTATAGCTTAAAGGGAAAGGTGCTGCTTTGAAAGAGCAGACTTTGGAACAGTGGAAGTATAAAAGAATTAATCCTTTTTCTGTTGCTCAGCAACACCATGACATCACCAACACCAAGACCAAACCATATGACCTCATAATTGATCTTCTTCCTAAATTATCAGAGGAAGGCAGTTTTTTCAAGGGCAATAACACTAACATATATTAGCATAATTGTACAGCTGTGATATAAGCAATCAAAATACATGTTGTTGGCCCTTCAGTGATGCTAACCGTGAACATACAGGGTGTACACTCTTAATTAGATATATTTTCCTCTTGCTCTGGCCTTTCACTTCTAGATGATTCATTCTAGAATTCACTACTTTATGAATAGTTTTGTGACTAAAAATTGCCATATTTGTACAGATAAATAACGCATATTTTCTTAAACCTTTTTTACATATCAAGGCTTGTCTGGAGATAAGGAACTAAGAACTGTTATACCCTGTAAAACAAGGATGCTGACACTGTGAACCTTAGCCCTATGAAATCCAACCTTTGTGCTTCAGCATGTTGTCGTATTTGGGAGATTGATTTTCTGAAGATTGCAGGATAATGTGTGTGATTTCATAATTACCTCAATGCTGTTATATTTACATCAAGGAAAATAGAAGGCTTGTTTATTCATGAGCTGGTAAAATATTGAATGGTATCTCATTCTTGATTTAGATGATGTGAGGAAAAAGCATAAAAACAGCTGCCAAGAAAAAATTTATAATGCTGGGCAAGTTTCTATGGTCTTTACTTAATGTCATTGCAACAAAGTTTGTTTTGTGGTAATGCAGTTTCAGCAGGGAAATAATTAGCAGTCAAGCCATCATCCAAGTGTAGCAGCCATGGCTGAGTTGGGCAGCCAGCCTAAAGTACTGCAAGAAATCAAATGCTGAAAATGAATCCAATCTTCAAAAGTTCAGTAAAATACATAAATACAGAGGTTAAAAAATGAATATAAAGCTTGTATTTGGAGAAAGGCAAAAATATATGAAGTATAATACTAGCTAATGTCAAAGGGAAAAATATTTTGGAGTGGAATAGCATACACCACAACTCATTTGAAAACATAATCAATATGTTAGATAAAAGTATAGCCGATATTTAAAGTTCATTAACCAGCTAAAGGGATACTAGCAAACTATCTGGACTTAAAATATTTAGCTGTATAATTAAAGAAAGAAATGTGGAAGGGTAAGCTTTCAAGAACACAGGCCGGTTTTATACTGTCTTGGGCAACTAACTCATGGAGTTTACTTGAGCAGGTGAAGTTTTATGAGCACAAAAGTGGTTGCTGGTGCATTGTGGTTTGGCAGTCAAATAAATCCCTTGCGTAGAGATATGCTGTTCTGATCGTTAAGGCCATGCTTTAGAAGAACTAATGAAAAGGGCACCTCTTAAAATATGCTTAAATGGTAACTCCTGATGGAAGTCTAAGAGTATGTCTTGATGGAGTCTTTCTCTTCACGTGTGTCTTGCTGAAACAGGAAGGCCTCTTACAGGTCTGTTGTCCCACAGCACATGTGCTTAAAGCCAGAACACCAAAATGGGAAGCTGTAACTGTGAGTAGCTATGGCCCTGGCCCCTATTACTGAATTGTTAAATGACATCACTCAGAAGTTTGGCAGAGCTGGCCAAATTCAGAGGAAGGCTGCCATGTGGATTTCTGAGAAATGTCTGGAATGAGGGAACTAAAACTCATCTTGCAGAACCAAGATGACCCAGTGGGATCCAGCCAGGAGAAGGGTAGACTGGAAAACAGCCGACAGGTCCTACACCCCGTGCTGCCTCTGCAGGTGAAGTGGATTATTTGATCCCTTCACATGAGTTATTCTGTTTCTTAACATGACATGAAGGATACTTAACCTCAGCCCTCTACCAGTAATTGGGTGGGAAAACTGCTCTTCTCAGTGCCTCCCCCTACACTGGCTGTGTGGGTGCCTGTATGCACTTGATCAGACACTTTCAATTACTTTGCAATTCCATGGTCTGGTCTAAATGGTCAGCTTAAATTTCACAGGGAGTTGCTTGTCCATGTCCCCAACATACTTTCCTTGGGTGTGTGTGACTACTACAGTCTGATGGCACTCACAAACAACACATGGTCTAGCAATAAGAACCAGGATTCTGATCTGACCTTATTCGCAACCGGAATATCTTACTCCCCTGGAAATTAGCATGCACGAACAGTTGCCATCATCTTCAGTCTTATTGTGGCTGTCTTGATGCCTTATATGGCACTTTCTATCCAAGTGCCCTCTTCAGAGAATAACAAAAGCAATCATGCTGTTCTGAGAACCACTGAAAACGTCAATTGTGGTGTGGTTTTAGGTTTGGATTTATTTATTTTATTTAATTTTTTAATTTAACTTAATTTAGATACCCAACTATGGACAACTAAAATAGAAAGTGCTGCTCTGAACTTGTGACATCTTCCACCCTCCATAAATGGTAAAATAAATGTATTATGCTGCAGTAATTTTCATGCAAAGGACTACAAAATACTTCACAGGGTAATAAGTCGAGGGAGGTGATTCTTCCCCTCTGCTCTGGTGAGACCCCACCTGGAGTGCTGTGTTCAGGTGTGGAGCCCTCAACATCAGAAGGATATTGACCAGTTGGAGCGAGTCCAGAGGAGGCCACGAAGATGCTCAGAGGGCTGGAGCACCTCTGCTATGGGGACAGGCTGAGAGAGTTGGGCTTGTTCAGCCTGGAGAAGAGAAGGCTCCGGGGAGACCTTATTGCAGCCTTCCAGTATCTGAAGGGGCTACAAGGAAGCTGGAGGGGAGTTTTTACAAGGGCCTTTAGTGACAGGACAAGGGGTAATGGGTTTAAATTGAATGCAGGGAGGTTTAGATTAGATATCAGGAATAATTTCTTCCTGGAGAGGGTGGTGAGGCACTGGAACAGGTTGCCCAGAGAAGCTGTGGATGCCCCATCCCTGGAAGTGTTCAAGGCCAGGCTGGATGAGAACCTGGTCGAGTGGAAGGTGTCCCTGCCCATGGCAGGGGGGTTGGAACTAGATGGTCTTTAAGGTCCCTTCCAACCAAACAATTCTATTCTGTGAATATACATGACCCGAAGAAAGCAGTGGTCTGCTGAGGTGAGGCAGAGCAAGTGGCCGGGTGGCATTCCTTCCAGTGGTCTTATGTCACCTGGAAAGAAGCAAAAGAGAATATTAGGTCTTAGGATGCAGGTTGAGGACAGGGCGGGGAGGCAGCACAGGCAGAGCTGTGGGCTCTTTCCCAAGAGTGGCCGGGAAATGATCTGGAAAGTGGGGAAAGGCTCAGAGATGAGGTGTGAGCAAGGCTTGTTCCCTGGGGCTGGCAGTGTGACCGACATAGTCAGAATGTCAATCTTATTTCAGTGCACTTGGAAGTATCTCATTCAGCATTTATCAGATACAAGCACAGGGACTGAGGAAATGCAGCAGTGAGACACAAATGAATCTCAGCACCCAGTTTTCACCAAAAGCACACTGTAATCCACAGGAACAGCTAAGCCTGGCAAGCTATTTAACAAAATCTGCCAAGATCATTATTTTTGAGAGTAAAAAATTTGATTAGGTCTCTCTTGATTGCTGGGAACATGATTCGAGTACACTTCGGAAAATGCTGAGCTCTGCTATTCATGTATTTCTGCTTATGGAACTGAAATCGATAACTTAATTTTAGCTGTGAACATGGTTCTTATTTTGCTTTCCTGAATAGCAATAATTTCAAGGTGTCTTTCAGTGGCACCCTAATTTAAAAAGAAAAATCAAACCCCCAAAGAACCATATCAGAAATTGCTATAAATTATATATACTTAGGGTAATTTCTGTGCTTTTAATGGTGAACATCCTGCTTTATGGGCATGTGACCATCCAGAGGGACCTGGACAGGCTGGAGAGGGGGGCCTGTGCCAACTCCCTGAAATTCAACCAGGCCAAGTGCAAGGTTCTTGCACATGGGTTGGGGCAATCCCAAGCACAAGTACAGGCTGGGTGGAGAATGGATAGAGAGCAGCCCTGAGGAGAAGGACTTGGGGGTACTGGTGGATGAAAAGCTGGACATGAGCCGGCAGTGTGTGCTGGCAGCCTGGAAAGCCAACCGTATCCTGGGCTGTATCAGGAGAAGTGTGGCCAGCAGGTCGAGGGAGGAGATCCTTCCACTCTGCTCTGCTTTCATGAGACCCCACCTGGTCTCCCTGTCCATGGCAGGGAGTGTGAAACTAGATGATCTTTAAGTTCCCTTCTAATCCAGACCATTCTATGATGCTATGATTCTATGATTGCTAAGCTTAAAATATGAAGTTATCTGCTTTTTACTCACCTACTGTTTTATATTCCAGACTAAAACATTTGCTTGGGTAGTACAGAAAATATAAAAAACAGCTGGGTTTGAAACTGTTTCTGAAACTGTTATGGTTTTGTGCTGCTATTTTTATATGTTTATTCTACTATTTTTATGTTTATCCTGCTATTACCCGCTTTTTGTATGACAAGACAGGAGAGAAAGTGATTTGGAAGAAGTTTTTAAAGTCAAACAAAAGACTTGCTTATGTGTATTGAAATACCTTTGCTCCCTTTTTTAGCAGTGGGTTCTGGCAGATGATCTGCTGATTCTCCTTCTCCGCTCTGAAAGGCTCTGCTCAGGGGACACCTCCTTTAGATAGAAACTGATCTAACAAAGCACTTACTGCTTGTGGAAATTTCAGTACGAGAATAGTCCTGGGGATTTCAAGTTGAAAACTTTACACTTGGTGCCCAAGTGCTTTGGTGCATTCTCCCCCTTGACTTTTGATGAGACAAGATCTAAATTGGTGCCTTGCTGCAACTGAAATGCCCTCAGCAAATGCCGTGAGTTGCAAGCCCTTAGAAAAGGGTAAGAACCCTTGCTTGTTACAGGACTCTGTGATTGAAACAAGCTGTGTAAGGTGGTGAAGTGAAATCACTTCATTTTTCAAGAGAGTGGGTGGTAATAGGTTTTGGAACGTCATTACAAATACAGGATCTGAAAACCGTGTTGTGCACACCAGCAGAGTTGCCTGAGCATCTATGTTTATGTGTCACATGCCCGCCTGGAAAAGAAGTAAAATGAAGAGAAGACATACCAAAGATCAGAGTTTTCAGGACTGCAAATGCAAAGAATGCATGTGTACATGCCATATACGTAATGGCTGGAAAAACAAATGAGCTCTGCAGCATCTTGGGAGAGCTCGCGGTTTTTAGCAATATTTCTGTCACATTATGCATGGATGTGAATTTCTCTACTCTGTACACATTTGCTGTTGTACTTTTCTGCTTGTTTTCTGTCCCTGCTTCTCTTCCAGCTTGAAACAGACTCAAATACTACAGAAATTTTGAGGAAAATTCTTTGACTTGTGGAATTTTTATTCTCTGTGGGCTTCCTTGTCCTTTCTTGGTAACTGCTCATTCCAAACTTGTCAAATAGCAGGGCAATACTTCATCTGCTTCAGTGCCACAGCTCCTTCTTTTCACCTGTTCCTTCATAGTTCCTGAACTTGGTCGGGAGAAGCATGAAACGCTGTAATGATTCTGTGTGGCTTTGGATCACCTCCAAGAGATGTGCAGAAATCTTAGCACATAGGTGGATAGATAGACAGACAGACAGAAGACTGCTGAAGAATCTGAAGGCCACAGTTTAGCATGATTTTTCCATCATTACTAGACATAATTTGAACTAATGTGTTGTTTTTTCCCACATGAGTTGCTAGTCAGAAATCCCTTATGTTTTTCCTTCCCCTTCAGTCAAGAGAGCTCGTCTTGAAGAACACTTGGCAACTTGCAACAGTTGTGAAAGGCCTTTTGGTCTCTTCAGCACACAAATAATGATGTGTGCCTCAGAGCCCTTCAGAGCTCCATACTAGATACCAGAGCTACAGCAGTTTCCTACAAATGGATCTCTGCTTCTTTTTATATTTTTTCTATATCTAGTTCTTTCATTGCCTGTCTTTTGTCAAGGATGTATTGAAGCTGTTCCCTGATTACCGCTAGTTTTTTTTCCTATCTTCTAATAGCTCACTCAGCCACTGTTCATGGCTATTGCCAACGGCAGCTCCACAGTGAACAGAGCGCCCTGGCTGCACAGAAGCAGATGCCCCAAGTTGCTGACAAGTAGGGATGCAAGTGCGTACCTGACCCTAAAAGAATCAAGCTTAAGGCTATATTGCTGCTTTATTTCATAAAATATTAACTCAGATTTTTAACAGTTAACACAAATGCTATGACAAGCAGTTCTCTTTGCTACAGGGACATTGGCACTTTATAACCTAGTGACTTCCAAGAGGCAGTTCAAAATGCTGCACAGTAAGGGGACTGTGTTGAGTTTGCTCTGTAGTCCATTTATCCGTCCTGGAGGGGAAGCGGCAGAAGTCCAAGAACCTCTCTTTGGTGGTGAAGCTTCAGCAGGGAAGTGAATGGTGGAATGAAAACAGCCAATGAGAGCTGATCACCAACATCTTGGGTTTGCTTTGATTTATACTTGGTGTCTCCCTATAAGACACTGAAGCGACTGACTCCCTCTACTGAAGGAGGGGAGGGGGATTTGTGAGAGCGGCTTCGTGGTATTTTGCTAGCGGGAGTTAAACCACAACAAAGAATAGTATTTCTTGTCTCATTTCTGGGGCGATCCCTACGCCCACCTTGTTTGCTCAGCTAAAAACGTGAGTTGCATCCCAGAGATATTCTGGTAACAGGATCTGAGAGTTTGTCTTGGCTTCTGTATTTTCTGTAATGATGTTGATCTCCCATAGGCCATAGCTGCGCAGAGCTGTTCATTTACAGAGCAGCTGCCCTGAGGGTTCACTCAGCCCAACACCCTGACTTGGACAGTGGCTGCAAGCAGGAGCCAAGTGGAGTCAGAACAGGGCAAACATAGAGGGTGCTACACTGCCCCCAGGCTCTGACCGTTTGTAGCTCAAGTGATTTCCAGAGCTGGTGTAATTTCTCTGTTTAGTAATCTATGATTTATCTCTGTTCAAGTGCTTTCGCTGTCTCCTATGGGCATAAGCTTCAAGCATTCGCAGTGGCCTCTGGCAAGAAACTCCGCAAGTCTGCTACACGCTGGAGGAATAACCACATTATTTTGTTTGTTTTGTGGTGCATGTCATATCCCCTAGTTTTTGTACTGGAAGACTCAGAGTGTAATTAATCTTTCCTCCACCTACTCCCTCAGAGAAGGGTGTGCTCCGCTAAGCACACACATAACAGAATATTAAGTGCTTGATGAAGTCCGGTGGGAATAAACAAAACCTTAGCCCAAACCTAAACACAAGCACATCTGCAAAAGCTTTGCTGAGCGTGAGGGCTCCAACAGCATTGCTGCAGAGCTAAACTCGTTTTGTTTTAAAGTGGAAGTCCTTGGTCTGAACCTTTGTTAGGCATTGATATTTAAAAGGTCACTTCTAAACCCCTGCTTTCCTTGGGATGAAGCTTTTCCCTCTATCCCTGTTTGTAATCTGCTGCCTCAAAAGCATTTTGGTTTATTAAGATATTAAATAAAGTGGGCATGCCAGTCCCACATAGCTTTAATTTTTTTAACTCTTGCCTTCCTCCGATTCCCATCTGTTCACTGCCCCTGGTCAGAGGCCACCAGCACAAAGAGAGAAGCGAACATCTGCACTCATCTGACCATCCTGCAGAGACCTGCAAAGATGAAAGAGACCTTCTTCTGACCATCTTGCAGAGACCTGCAAAGATGCAAAAATCCTGCAGGCACCAAATGGTGCTTCTGGGTGATTAAACAACCAAATGAAAGCAATCATTACATTAGCATTGGTGTGTGGCTCCTCTGGTGCATGCACTACTGTAATTCATTAATTCTTACTTTATTTATAAAAATCCTGATGCATATAAGCATAGGTAAGAGACATAGAAGTATTGGAGGGTAATTTAAAGGGAGAAGAGTCCTCATGTATGTGCCTGAGCATGTTTCTGATTTATGTCTCCTAATGTCCTTGTACCAATCCCCATCCCTTTCCCCAGAGGTTTATTTCTGCCTATGTGACCTGCAGCAGTTGTAATAGCCCAGCTACAGAGCAGGCAGCAAGAAGTTTATTAATGAACTTTTTTTTATTAGCAGCTAAAAACTGAATCAAACCACGTTAAGTTTGAGGGACTAGATAATGCTATATTGTTGGGCATCCCAGGCCCTGTGTGCCACCTGCATGCTGATTGAGGAGTCACCTGGAGATACCTAACAGAAAATCAGCAGGCAGGGGCAAATCTGAAGCCTACTCCTGGCTTGGGGGAACATCAGGTAAGCACCTCTGCCTGCCTGGGACACGGGATAGCATCGTCCCTGGAGGGGCCACCTCTCCTTTGTAATAAAGCTGTTGGCTCACCCTTGTCTTTCAGGGTGGTGGAGAGAGGGTGACAGCTTAGTGGTCATCGTGATTAATCTGGGGCTTAAAATCTTGGCGTAGAAAAAGTTATCCTAGGCTTAATTCACTGCTCTGCCCAAAACGTTTTAAGACCATATCTCCCAGGACATGGCCCTAGATGCTGAGCTGTATAGCACATGTATCTTAAAGAGTCTTAACAATCCAGAAACATCCTGGGGAGCAGGAAGTACACCACCAAGCTTGTTGACAGCTGTGAGCATCCCAGTCTCCAGATCCCACCAACATCTCTGTTGTACTTTCTTCCTCTGGCCAAATAAAACTTCAAACCTTTTCTGCACACTGGCACAGCTCTGGCATGATGCTGGGGCTGGGGTGGGAGTGGGTGACTTGATCCCACCATAGAGCAGCCTAGCCTAAAGCTTATTGCAGAAAGCAACTTGCAGATTTTATGCTTATTTCCAAAGCAAGCATTCTTATGAGGAGGTTATCATGTCGAAGGTATCATGATAATGTTTGATATTTCAGAAGAAATGAGAGAAGTGGTGGCATATGCTCGCATCAGTGTTTAAGATACCCACAGCCAGTAAGTGATATTTGTGCTCTGGAGCCTAAACTCGCTGAAGTGTCTACAGTGTTGTAAATCGCTTCCCCGCTGGCTGATATATACGAGGTGTGGAAGTACTCCATGCTGGCACTGCTGGGACCCCAGAACCTGAGGGGTTTTTGGATCTCAGCTCCTTCTGAGGCTGTCATCTGCCGTGAGAGACAAAAAAAAGTGAGTATGTGCATTCTCTGTTTTATTCAACAGCTTGAAAACATTTGCTAGAATGAAAAAGAGGAAGAAAAGGTATAACGTAGTGTAGGAGAGGGAAGGTTGGGTGCTGCCTTACCAAGTGGGAAATGTTTGCTTTCTTCCCCTTCTTAGCTCATGTAAGATATTCGGATAGTGCCAGCAAAAGTGGTGGCTCAGAATGGAGAAACATTATATGTTTATAATGTAAATAATTTGGTTTTGCCGTTGTATTTTTCTTCTTTTCTCCAAATGACCAAATCATTTAAATAAAAACGTCAAGGGGAAGCTATATATTTAGTTGCAGAACAGTCACAGAAAACACCAGTTTACTGGTGATTTTCTAAAAAACTGTAGCTTTGAGGGAAAGAATGAAAGGGAAAGGCCTTTGCAGCCATTCCCACTCTCTTCATCTGCTGCCCTCAAACAGCTTGTGCCACGGTGGGGGAAATCTGAACCAGGCTGAAGTCCCTCAGGAAATATATTCATGAAAAACAGGACATACAAAAACATGACCTAGAAGTGGATGTCAAGGTGAGGGATGACTTTTTTAGTTGCCATGGGAGTTCGTTGCAATCTGGGAGAGCTCTGTCGTGCACAGACGGCTGGTGCCCTCCTGGTGGGAAGGGCCTGCGTGCCAAGGGAGCAGATTTGAGGACAGCCTCCCAGCAGACTCTGGACCCTCACCTCAGGACTACAAACCATCTACAAATACCTGGGGCCCAAACTGTTGAGTGCCCACTGTAGCAGTGTTGTGGGTGCTGGCGGTCCAGAGTCCTTGCCTGGGGCACCTCTTCCGGTCGGGGACATGGAGGGGAGAAAAATAGAACAAAGCCAATGTTGGGAGACTCTTGCTCACTGCAACATGCCCCTGCACCCGTCCACGGGGATTAGCGTTGGGGAAAGTTTATAGAAATTTCAGCTGTTGCAGCCTGGCACAAAATAGAGACATATTAATGCTTAAACCCGCCTACATGATCTTCTTTATATGAGCATGGTTTTGAAAGTCATTGCAAAATGTGTTTGGGATACCGCAATGCCTAGCTTCCTGCCAGCACGTTTTGGAGGGCAGAGGCGAGCCCAGACCTTCTGCCTGCTTGCCAAGCCTGGGCAGGCAGGCAAAGAGAAACTCAGAGAAAACCTGCTATTTAATATTGTAAAAATGGAGTAGCTGGAGAGACCAGCTTGAAAAGGAAGTGAGAGACCTGAAAATTGAGGCAAACCACACCGGTTTGATGAGAACAACCATGTGTGTGGGGTGGTTGGCAACTCTGTCAAAATGTTCACAGCAGCCCTAAGAAGGTAGGAAATAAAAAGGCTGTAGCTTTACAGATCCTTGTTTTTGTGGGATTCTAATAAAAATGTCTGTTACCCTCATACTCATCAAAGTCTGCTGCCCACATATGGGCCCAAATATAAAATGCTGTTTCTTTTATTATTATTATTTTGTTCTGAAAAATATACATGATATAAGGGAAATCTAGTAATCCACACAATATCCTGTTTTTAATAAATATTACATTTCGTTTTGATTACTGTTTGCCTTTGCCATGGGCTTATTCTTCAATTTGTATCATAATGCTTTTGCACATGGCAAAGAGCAGCCATTTACCCTGCAAGTGGTTACCTTAACTGGCAAATTTCCTTAAATTCAGCTATTATTCTACTTTTCCCCCAGGACATTCCTGAGGGAATCACACATTCTCATATCATAATATTTCACATTATAACATGTGTAAGTTAATACAAAAGGGAGGTAGGATAAGACACCCCTTCAGTTTACCTCCTATCTCACATAATTTATGATTAACTCTCTAATGGGGAGAACTTGACAAGAGAGCCCAGGGAGCTCAGATAATATTTTGCAGGGAAACTAATTTGCTGTGGGAAGGGCACATTCCTGAGAGACCCACTTAAAAGTATCTTTGTTGTGATCTCACTTAGCAGAGCTGTGCCAGGGCTATGGGTCACCACGTGGTGTGAGAGCAGGATTCCTCCATCCTCACTCATCCACTCTGCCTGGAGATTTTGGGTCACTGACCTCAACAACACAGATTTATTTTCTTTGTTTCTTTTCTCTCTCTGAAACTGGGTAAAACCAGTAGAAACCCAGATTTTTTTTGTGGTTTTGGGCAATGACAATTTTTTCAGCTCTCTGTCTACAGAACAGCCAGTGCAATGAGCTCCGCTTGCTGCTGGGGCTGGATGTCATGTCTGTAAAGCAGGTGGGCACGTTGGGAAGGCAAATGCTGCATGTGTCTCAGGTGTTTATGGAAAAATCCAAGCAAGCCTCTCATAACCCAAAATAATCTGTTTCAGACCATATTTGCCACACTTGAACTGATCATTCCTGGGCATACTGCCCTTTATCGGTATCATTTCATAGGCAATTCATAGAAGAATGTCAAACTGGCTGACTGGAAATCTTTGCTGTAACATGTACACAAAGGGCAGGTCTGTAAACCTGACAGGGGAGCAGATATTCACACAATTCATTGCCTCTGGCTTGGCTAGAACAGGCGAGGTGAAGAGTTGCTTATCGCTGGGATCAGGGAATTCAGACCCCACCACAGGTAGTTGCTTAGCTCAGGATCATAAAGTTTAACACATGGAAACATAACGATATCCTGCCTTGGAGTTTAAAGCTTCATGGATCTCAGAGGACTTAACACTTTGGATGTGCAACATCTGGCCCATAAGAGATAGAAATACATGCATATGAAACAGATACAGTGTAAGAATGGAGAAGTAAAGGACAAAGCAAATAGCAACGCTTTGCCAAAAATATTATGGATTTAGATGTTGATCTGCACGTCAGCACCTTCTTTCCTTGCTGACTCTTGTGCGGAACTGGGAGTCCCAGAAGAACTCATGTAACAGCGTTAGTAATCATTTCTTAAAGTGTCTTCCGAATTAACTTGACTTCATCTTTGTCTCCTCTCTCTCCTTCCCTTTTCAAGTGTTCCCTTGCTATGTATTTATTGAATTTTTAAGTCACTGTAGTTTCTATTGGTCTTTGAGGAAAAAAAAAAAAATATGCAGCACCCACATGTGGGTTGGAACAGTCTGACTCATAGGGCTTCTTTTTTTAAGGATGTAAGTGACTGTTTTAAAGAGTTTTACTTGTGGGGCTGTTGAAGATGTTTTCTCTACCTACACAAGAATATTCTTCTTTTCATGTTTTTAAATTGGTATTTTCATTTTCATTTATATTGCTTGAGGAAAATGAAACCGAGCATCAGAGAAGGTGACTTTCCTCATTCTGATTAGATTGGTATGGTTTCTCACAAAAAAACCCCCAACCTAAAAAAGGATAAAAAAGATGAAGTGCTTGACAGTACACCCATATCAATCTTCCCAGGTCTTAATTTTTGGGAGGCCAAGAGGGTTTCTGAGTTAATCTTTCATCAGACTGTCAGGACATTATTTTCCCTTATAAACTACAGGTTCTCTTTGCATTTCTGTGGCATCTTCAGTCCCAAAGGACTGACAGCACTTCACCTTCTATCCATCTGGTCTGTCTTCACCCTCTATTGAAGTAAAGATGCCACAGTCTCAGGAGCACAAATTGGAAATGTGTTTAATTGTGTATAACAACAGTGAAGGACAGAAGCAAAGCAGAATCCAGCAGAAACAACAGGGGACCCTTAGATGAAAGTGTAGCTAAAAATGAGTTTTCAACTAATATAGTTTTCTGAAAATAAATCTCACTTCATCTCATCCCTTACCAGTTTAAGTCTATTTGTATCACGAGTATCATGTGGAAGGTATCTGGTCTACCTTCACACCCTATAGCTAGTATTTTGATCAAAACACACAAATTTTCAGTTGCTTCTGATTTTGCTTAGGTAGGATGCTTTCTGAGCCTCAGAGATGCTTGTGTCCTTGCAGAAAATCAGTGGGTACTGATGGAGCCCAGCTCACGTACTCATCTGACTGAAACACAGGCTCCCCAGATAGCCAGTCAGGGATGTCAAATAAATGCTTGCTCCTGAAAATTTTGTTCCTAACAGCAGTGCACTGCTAATGCACAACAGACACATGTTAGGAAATTGTTCAGGATCGTAACAATCTGTTCTAGCTAGCAAGGTGGTTCTGAATTTGAGAGCACCACAGGCATTCAGGGGTTACGGCCCCTATAAACAGTGGCATTTCTAATGCCGTAACAGCAACAGTATTCTGGGACTTTAATTCAGCAACTGGATGGTCAGTGATATAATTTTGTGTAGCTTCTGCATTGCTGTCTACAAGAAAGCAGGGCAGCAAGACAGCAGCCCAGAATATACCTTCGATGTACTTGCTTTTCTGGGGCGCAGACCATGCTGGTGGTGAAGGGAGGAAAATGGAGCAGCGGTCTGCTGACAAGCACAGGTAGGGCTTCGTGGCAAACAACCACCACAGTAAATGGCTTGTTGCATGGAAAGATTTCAGGCCAAATTAGCTGAAATTCTAGGGAAGAATGTTTGGCTAGTAAAAAAAGAGTTTGAAGGACAGAAATTTGTTGAAGTCAATGAAATGCTGTTTGTTCAAGGCAGACGAAAGTAGCAAGGGTGTTCTTGTAGATAGCTTTTTGAGAGTCCTGTTTTCACCAAGTTTATTTGGATTTAATAGCATCCCACATCGCCAAGCTGAGGCCATGTGTGTTGCAGTGCATGCTCTAGAGTCATCTTTACCATTGGCCATTTTTCTAATCATTCCTGAACATTTGTAGGTGACCCAATCTTCTGAGGATATTTGGTATTCATGGTAACAACACCCTTCCTTACCTTCCAGTCATCTCAAAGGACTCATTTGGTGATGTCTATTACATACAATTATGTTGGAACCCCATTAATTAATTAATATTAGTTGCTAATGGTTATGCAATTAATTGCATTTGGAATAATATAAAATAGAGTAAATAACTTCAAAGTGTTGAGTCCTATTTGGCAAGCTAATACAGCTCATCCTGCCCAATTACGCTGATAAGATTTTAAACTAATTGAGCTCACACTGTGCCTCTCCATTACCTGACGTTCAGCAGCACACCAAGAAGATTAAAGGGATTCAGGGGATGGTGTGCTTGTAAAACCAGGAATAGTCATTCCTGGTTCTCATTTAAGCATAAATACATATTAATTCACAAATGAACAACACTTTATATGGAGGTTGCCATAGAGATGATAATTTTGAGAAGTTTGGGGCTTTTGCTGGCATTTCAGGTTAACAGTAATGACCTAGGTTACTCAGGACCTTATTACACAATGGCAGGTGCACATCCTGCAATCCAACCGGTTGCTCACCGTGACACCATAGGAGCAAAGGGCTTGCTATGCTGGATTAAATCATTTGTTCATCTAACTTGACATTTTGCCTTCTGCACTGATATTCTTGAGGAAGGTGGAATGGTCCCAGAATGCCTATTATCTATCCAATTATGCTATGAGGTGTACAGGGAAGAAACATCCTTCCAGAGCCCTGCAGGCAATTAGCTTACACCCAGAAGCATGATTTTCAATTACCCTTATTATTTCAGTATGCCAAGCAGCAAGAGGTGGTTAATGATTGCATGAAATTATCCAGCCTTTAAAACAAAATCTATTCAAAGTTATCAGGACCTTACATCACATGCCAGCAAAACCCATATGAGGTCCACTAGCAACAATAAAACTGAGGGAGGGCGAGTGACAGATTATTCCCTTGCATCACAATATTTAGAAAGAAATAATATA
>NW_010263374.1:0-5314 GCF_000690775.1 Eurypyga helias
TTCTATGATTCTATGATTATATGAAATCAGAGCTTCTCCTGCCCCCTCTGCTCCTGTGCCATTGGTAGGGTCGCACTGTCATGTCTGCTGTTTGATTCAGCTAAGCAAGCTCACACAACTGAGCTGATCATCACACTCCCCTTGTGCCTGTTTTGCTGCTAGCACACATCACTGCTACAGCAAAGCAAAGAGATCCTTACTGAAGTCAACTGTCACAGCATGTGATGCTTACAGGAACTGGGGATGGCAATTCAAGTACATCTGTGTTCTTAATAATGTTAACATTTTTAGAAACAGACAAGAGACCTATAGGTAAGAGGACATGTGCTCCAGCTACATTATCTCAGTACCTGGCCATTTCCCTCACAGTGACATGGCATGCTAAAGCAACCCGAGTAAATAGGAGTTAATGAACCCTTGATTTTGTTTATTTCTTGT
This sequence comes from Eurypyga helias, assembly GCF_000690775.1. Taxonomy (NCBI): domain Eukaryota; kingdom Metazoa; phylum Chordata; class Aves; order Eurypygiformes; family Eurypygidae; genus Eurypyga; species Eurypyga helias. Next base: position 439 of record NW_010263374.1, read on the forward strand.
GGGGTGCAGAGCTCTCCTTCATGCACACATGTTGAATATATCTCCTAAACTTGATTAGTAAACATCAAGACTCTTTTTTGATGCTGTGGCAGCTGCAACTGGTTCTCCCCTGGCTATTTGGTTCATAAGAAATTTGTTGTATAGAAATGAACAATGGTCCATCTGCCTTTCAAGCAAAGCAAGCATCCTGTTGCTTTGAAGTGAAGCTGTATATTTGATTAGTTTGGATGTCAGTCACTTATTTCGTCATTAAGAAAAGTAACAGTTAATACCAAACTCTCAAGCAAATGACAGTCTTAGTGTTCCATAACAGGATCTTATCAAATGACAGTCTTAGTGTTCCATAACAGGATCTTATCTGGGAAGCACAAGATAAGTACAAAGCTTTGGTTAAAATGCTCTCTGTATTACTTATAAAGTGGAAAACAACCTCTCTCTCCCTCCCACCCCAAACATATCAGTTATGCAACATGTACGATAGAGGAAAACAAACTGAATTTATTGCCTTAGATGTTGAATATATCTGAGTACCATGAAATGTTAAATAATATAAAAAGCATAATCAGAATTAAACACTTCTGCTACTTTATGGGCAATTAAACCTCAATAAATATAATCATGTTTCTTTTTCTAGAGTGTTTGATCCAGCCATGTCCACATATTCTATGTGAGGCTATAATGTTACCAAATTAAACTGTTTTACCTCTACAGAGAACATTTTCAACAGATGTATAGAATACAATGATGATTTCTCATCCCTGCAGATACAGTACTTATTCGATGTGTCATCAATAAAACAGTAAAATGTATTTTTGGAAATGGTTGTAGCACACACAAAGGCACAAACAACAAAAGCTTAGGCCTTAAATGTAATTTTATACAGACTGTCTCTTTTCCAGAGATATTAATGTGTTTAAACTGAGCTTTCATACAGAGAACTATTTCTTCTGGGGACATTTCCAGGTAGGGGACTAACCTGGGCACTCTAGGTCATTTCCCTGAACAAGTCTTCTGTACCTCCAACCGAGTGGTGAAGAAACAGCAGGAAAATTGCCACCTGTTGGTCCATTTTGGCCTTAACTGTCCTTAAAGCTTTTAAAACTTTTTCTCTTAGACAAGATTAAGTAAGATGGTTTTGCATTAAAGAAATAGTGATTAAATAAAAAGGGAAAATATTTGCTGTTATAAATGTGATCAGATTATCTGAAGGACTGGTGAGATAAAAGCAAAAATTAAAACTGTTACTTCTCTAGAGAAATTACTCCTCCAGAACACAGAGATATTAAACTTCATAAATGCTTTCAAGCAGGATTGTTACCTAGCTGTTGGGTAGTTGATTTCATCCTAAAATGTTCCAGATAGCTAGGAGACACCAAGCAAGCCATGTACAACAGCTCCAACTCCATGGCTGAGAGTTTAGAGATTTTTAATTTATGGTTTCAACACTATTTTGAAAAGCTTTCTCAAAGGGCCCAGCTTATGTTTTCTAATTGAGTTTTTCATGTATAGACTGGGTTTTTCCATTTAAATTGATTTGTGTTTTAAAGGCAATAACCCTGCAAATACTATGTTGAATATTTTCAGAGCATTTGAAAACTTTTTTTCCTTATTTTTTTCCTCCTTTTCTTGTGCAAGGTTTTAAGTCAATATTTAGCCATAAATCAAATATTTAAGGAAGCTATCAGCGCAATATATCACTAAGTCTATTTGAAACTGCTGAGATTCATTGTCACTGTAGCAGAACAAATTCAGAGCTACTTGCTGAGTTTTGGCACGTAAACATGTGGTTATTTTCTGATCTTAGATTATATATCCAGCAGATAGAAATGCTTCTCCTAAGTTATATTGACCAAAAAACCAAGCTTCTAACAGTCTGAAAACCTGGTTGTCTCAACAGTTTCTTACTGGATAGAAAAATATTCAATACTAGAATCTGATTTGGTGCATTGAACTAGTACAGTAAACTAGTACATTGATACATTGATCACACTGATACTAATAAGTATATCTAATGTGCATTCATCACTAGGGAATAGAGTTCATCAACTTACCTTTTCAGTACTGTGTTGTAATGCTGGTCAAATAGCCAGGGAAAAAGATGTGCAACATCATACTTCATGAAAATTAGTGTTGTGAAGACTATTGGTAAATAGCATGACTGGGTAAGAAGATGGTTATATGCATGACTCCTGATGTTTCTTTTTACAAACATTTATGATATCAGTTAATTTAGCAACTAAGGGAGAAAACAGGTTTGAAGTTCAGTTAGAGAGTAATGTTGTGGGTTTTTTTTCCTAAAACTATTTACTAAGTGACCTCAGCTATGTGACCAGAGAGGTTTGAGGGAGCCATCCAAGGGAGAGGAGTGATGTTTTTACCTTCTTTGCTACACCTCAGATGTAAAGATTTTCCACACTATATTTAGGCTGTAGGAGGCTTACTTTTTGCCTTGAAAACTTCAGAAGTCTCATCTGAAGTAATTTCATTTTGTAACAATAATAGAAATGTCACTTTTTTAGAATAAATCTCACATTTTTTCTGAAATACTTGTTGGCTGTTAACAATTAAAATGTTACTCCCCTAAAACTCTTATGAACAAAAAATCTGTAGAAAATGTCAAGTTTTTGTCTGAGAACTGAAGATAAAAAGAAAACTTTTAAAAATGAAGAATTGCTTCATAGTACTTCAAAACTTAGAGCACCTTTAATTCTATTACATTTATGGTTTAGTATGCACAGAGAGGTTCTATATTTTTGGACTAAGGGATTGGCAGAACTAGTAATGTCTTTCATTTTTGTGAAGAAGCACAAGCCGTTATGCCATGTTGGGCTAGGGGGTATCATCAAGACAGGGTAACCATGAATTACTGGCACTGTTAGACCTCATGAAAATTTGTCAGGATCTGAAGAATGTAAATGTCAAACAAGGAGTTTCAGACACACGATCAAGAACCTATGTTGACAAGTCACTGGTCATCTCATTGTCATTTGGGATTACATGAGATTGAAAGCAATGATAGAGTGATTCCTGATTTATGCTATGAAATTGTGAAGAGAAACAGGCCATATAGATTTCATGCCTTTTCTTAACTTGGGCAAAAGACAAGGTGTTCTTGTCAGGTTCTTGGCATTTCTCCTACCCCCATGGGTTTTTTTGATCCACTGGGTAAGATCAGTCAATCTTGACAGAGGGACAGAACTCTCAAAGACAATTCATTTTCTGTGAACACACAAAAAATCTGTTATTGGTTAGAAGGTAATACCCCTACTTGGGGAGAATGTGGGTGAAAATCAGCTATTCACTTTATTTCCTAGACAATCAGGAGAGATAAACATAGCACTGTCCTTGTCCAGCACGGAACCTACCTACTGCTAGGTCACCATCAGACAAGATGGAAGGCTGCAATGAAATGAAGTACTGTGAAAGAGAGATTTAAGTGGAAAAGGACACATATATATGAGAAAACTTGCTTCACTAGTGCTCCTGATTATGGAACAGGTTATTAAATTAATTTACACTGCTAATATAGTAGACTCTGTGTAGTGATACCTTATTAAGCACACAAATAAAGCTTACAGTAACAAGTATGAATTTAAGTGGTAACCAAAACTAAAACAGATATTTTATCTTTCTTGGTTGAGGGGAAGGAGGAAAGAAGAAGGATATAACTGGGATGTTGAGATGCTTATGCTGACAGAGCATAATTATAGCTGATTAAGATACTTTCTTTTGAAAATTAGTTTCAGGGAAAATTCTAGATTTACTATACTTCTGACTAGTATGGTTATATTTTAAAGTTTGGCAAGGTGCCTACAGGCCCAAATGCATGTGTGTTTACGTAGTGTAAAATGTCAGAAGGTCATATATGAATCATAAGTATGGTAGCCCTGCTGTGTTGAAAGAAGTACCATTGCCCATTTTTATCTCCAAAGGATCTGTCTCTCCATTTCTCCTACCTTCAAAAACTGAAAAAAATGTTAAAAATTATAATTTGATCAGGAAATCCAGCACTTAAAAGCAAGAGGATTTATAGTTATGAAACAGTTATAATTACATGAAAAAGCATATTGCAGACATAATAAACAAAATTGTTACTCATAATAGGCTCAAAGAAATGTGCATTTAAGCCCAACAACTTAACACTCCAATCTATGTTTTCTTGATTTTAAACTTTTATTTTTGTTATATTGAAGAAAAATATCTTATTGCATAATCAAAACTGTCATATGGATATTGTAACTATTAATATCTTTATCAACTGGCAGTACAGATCATTGCTAATGCACTTATCATTGCTGTTTCTTGAGAGTAATGGTGCATCCTTAATAAGAAAAGTATTGAGCACTATTCATATTAAAATTATTTCGGTGTGATTGCATTTAAGACAGATCAATATATGCCATTGATGTGACTTATTTCATCTTCATATTCTCCTTGTAGAAGCAATTTATGATAAGTTCCCAGTTCATTAGACTGTTGTTGAAAGACCAGAATATATGCGAGATTTGTGTTTGTGACAATATATTGTATTGTGCAGACGGAAGTAGGTGTGAGTTTGGTTCCAGATGAGGTTCAAAGAATCCCAGAAAAGGGGGTTATGTCACAGACACTGTGTTATGTCCTAATGAAGTGCTTTGCGTAATCAAGAATATCTTGTAGAAACCTGAAATCAAAAATTTTTATTAATGGAGAAAAAAAGCCTTGTCATGTGGTATTCCTTTTATTTAGGATTTATTTGTAATAATTATCTCCTCCAATTAACTGTGTATTTTTCCCTCAAGAGTAACATTATTGAAATTCTTTGAAGCTGGACACGTATCTTTGTTTTAAATCATCTATACATAATGAAAATTTTAAGTTCATAGAATCATAGAAT
>NW_010263375.1:0-19921 GCF_000690775.1 Eurypyga helias
CCGGCCGGCAGAACTGCTCCCCCCCGCTCCCTGCGCACGCGGGGGTGTCACACCGAAGCTTTGGTGCTGCTGCCTGCGCCAACGTGCCCTTAGCCTGGAATGAAAGAGTTCGCAAGGGCAGACCGACCTGCAGAAGGCCGGAGAGGAGGAAAAACTATGAGGGAATTCAATCTTTTCCCAGCAAACTTCGGTGAACTTATTCGTGGTTTGCCTTTTAAAATATTTTAGTGTTCTATAGGCAAGACCTCAAAACCAGCCACTGGCACTACATTTAAGCACTGGCATTGGGGATTCTATAGGGGACTTCTGGGTTGGTTTCTTTCTGTATCCTGATAGTTGGAAAAGAGTTATTGGAACGATGGGAACAACATTTATCTCCCATTCTGGATTTTCCTCCTTTTCTCTTACATCACCATCTTACAATCTTATTTCACAGAGCTGAGATTACAGAGAGCTGTTCCAGACAGTTGGCAGTTCAGTAACTAACAGAGCATGAGGGGGCTCCACTGAAAATTTGGCACTTTCAGCACCAATGCCACCCATAAAATAAAGCAGTTCAGATCTCCAGTGGTGGTCAGACTTGTTAATACGAGTTAATAGGCACCTTCATATCAGCCAGATCCTCCAGCCATGCTGCATAAACTGATCTGCTAGTACAAATTTTAACTCATCGGTCCAAATTTACGCCTTGCTTTGCTGGGCGCTAAGAATAAAAACCACAGCCAGCAAAGGTCCAAGAACAAGCCTTCCTGTCAAGTCTTCAACAGGCTGGTGTCCTGCCTAGCAAGAACCTGGGGACGAGGGGCTGGAAAGCTGCCTGGCAGAAAAGAACCTGGGGGTGTTGGTCGACAGCGGCTGAATATGAGCCGGCGTGTGCCCAGGTGGCCAAGAAGGCCAATGGCATCCTGGCCTGTATCAGGAACAGTGTGGCCAGCAGGAGCAGGGCAGGGATTGTCCCCTGTACTGGGCACTGCTGAGGCCGCACCCTGAATCCTGGGTTCAGTTTGGAGCCCCTCACTGCAAGAATGACACTGAGGGGCTGGAGCGTGTCCAGAGAAGGGAACGGAGCTGGGGAAGGGTCTGGAGCACAAGTGCTGGGAGGAGCGACTGAGGGAGCTGGGGGTGTTCAGGGTCGCTCCCGACAGCTCGCTGACCGGAGGGTGCAGAGAGGTGGGGATTGGTCTCTTCTCCAACGTGACATGTGATGGGACAAGAGGAAACAGCCTCAAGCTGCACCAGGGGAGGTTTAGATTGGATATTAGGAAGAGTTTCTTCACTGAAAAGGGCTGTCAGGCCTTGGAACGGGCTGCCATGGGAGGTGGTGGAGTCACCATCCCTGGAGGAATTTAAGACACAAAGTGCTCGGGGACGTGGTTCAGCGATGGCATTAGCAGTGTTCAGTTAATGGTTGGACTTGATGATGTTAAAGGTCTTTTCCAGCCTAAAAGATTCTCTGATTCTATGACTTGCACTCTTGCCTCCCCTCTGGTCTCCTGAAGCTCACTGGGAAGAAAAACTTTCTTCACGCTACTTAAATCAGTTTTAGATTGCCCACTATAAACAACCACATATCGGAATAGTTGTACTTTGTGTCAGAAGCATTACTAGTCTGTCATCACACCAACCCTGCAACCTTTTTTTGTAAACATACCACCACAGGAGACTTACGGGGAGCATCTACGGTTATATGTTAGCTGTGTGCATCAAATGGAGGCTGAAAGAGGAACTTCCAGTGAGGATGTTGCAGAGATTCAGGCTTTAAATGAATGAAGCAGAGATGGGAACTACGTGGTTGTCACAGTGATATCACAGCGGTGAATATTGAGTTCTAAACCACTCCGGGACTGACTGCCACATTATCCAGACCCGTCCTGTGGCCCCTCCCTGTGGGCCTGCCCTGCCCTGCTGGCATTCTTCCCTCTCTGCCTTTCTGTTCTGTCCCTGACTTTCTGTGCCATTTCCAGAGGGTACTTAAGGTCACAGATCCCGAGCCCTCCCAGGAGCGTGTCCACCGCTGGGATAAGGTAGCACCGTCTGGGATACTGGAACTCTGGAAGCTGGTGCTGACAGACCCTGACTTGCCTGGTAGCTTTCCATAGGCAGCTGGGATGTCAAACTTCGTTCTCTTAATAAAACAACGTAGAAACGTACTGAGTTAAAACCATCTTTAAAAGCAACCCAACCTGGGGCTAGTCAGATGTATCTGCTTACACCTGATGCTGACATTCAGGTAAGTACAGCTGCATTTAGGTTGACTCAGATTAATTAGAAGAAGTAGCTTGATATACTTGGATAGGCTTAGAGAAAGGGGATTGCTGCAACCCAGGAGACATTCGGAAACCACACACAAAAGCAGTCAAATATACCAAGGAATACATTCCTCTCCCACGCATTCTCTTCATTTTCTTGCACCGTTTCTTCTTCCTGTGGTCTCACATGCCTCTTCCTAGGTCTTGGTGGCTAAGCCGACCCCCATAGGGTGGAGAAACACACACTCTGCAGCCTGTACTACCAGACTGCACTGAACTGCCAGCTGCTTTTTTGGAATTGAGTTGTTCCTAGGCTTTATGCCAAACAAGCCCTGCCCGTGGCAGATTCTGCCGCTCCTAGCTGCTCAGATTCCATCTTAACGCAGTGCTGCCATTTCTTTCCTTGCTGCCTCTTCCCTATGCTTGCACACCTCCCTCTTTTTTCACTGTTTTTTTTCGAATCTGCCTCGCGCTTACACCCTTTCCCCCACTTTCGCATTTCTCCTCCCCCGCCCAGAAACACACCGGCTCTTCTACCAACAGGGATGAGGGACTGGCGTGGTGGCTGCTTTTGCTAGCTTGTCTCTGCCTCCGCAGAAGCAGCATCCCGTCTGAAACAGGGCACTGGTGAAAACTGGCCTTCAGAGGAATGGGAGAAGCAGCGATGACCATTTTGCCTCCTACAAATGACACGGAGATGGAGGAAGGTGTGTGTGCTGCCCCGTTGCTAGATGCTCTGTCAGGTTTCTCGGAAGATCCCCAACTTCCAGAGATACGATGGAGCAGCAGAAGTAGAGTCTCACCTTATGCTTCTGGGAAGAGCCTTCCAGATGAGAATGAAGAGTCTAACCCAAGTCAGAAAAGGAATCAGGAAAGCACATGATAACAGTGACTCTAAGGGTAATAAGAAACAAAAGGGAAGGAGAAAAAGATACGTATTCTTACCATAGTTTCCACTGCCCAACCAGCTCCTGCAACCAGCTGAGAAAGGCAGAACACGAACGTCACCTGTAGGTTTCAGCCCTTCTCTGGACAGTAATCCCAGTGCTGCTGTGGACTGTCGGTAACTCGGGGGGTTGTGAACACCACCGAGAGCCCAACTGCTACCTAGTGATGAAAGACACACTAGCCTCTGCATAACAGGCGTCAGAGCGTTGTCAGCTACCCTCCACCCTCATTGTTCCCGGTAAAGGCTGAGCAAGATTTAGTAGATAGTTGGGTTTTTTTCCCCGAAAGTAAACATTCTTGTTCCAGCTGGTTCCTAAAGTAATGTCAGCAAAGACCAAAACTCATACCTAAAGCCTGCTCAGCAGCTTGCACAAACCCAACAGCAGGACAGGAATCTGCAAGAGCTCGGGTTCGTGGCAAGATCTGAAGACATCAGACCTGACGGGCAAGGTCTACCTTGCCAAGGGAGAACAGGAGGAAGACAGGGAGCCTGGTCTGACAGCTAACAGCGGTGGCATAGCGTGGTCAGGTCAGTTCTGACCCAGCTCTTTGAGCACGGCCAGATGTACTCATCTCCAGCTCAGTTGGGTAGATGCTTCCTCCTGCAACACAACAGCATCTTCAGATACGCCGACAGGATTACACATGGCTCTCACTCTGCCCAGTTACACGATTCGTTATTCAGATTAAAGCACCGGGCCTCAGGCAAGAGTAAGGACCAACCTGCTGACGGAGGCAGCACAGCACGCTGCTGGCACGTCAGGCTGTAACGGGAACTACCAGCGCCAGGCTAACAGCAGTCGCTGCCGCTAAAACACGCAGGTGACTCTGGCAGCGGGTTCCTGCGCGTTGGCTGTTCTGGTCACGCTTGAGCTTTCTGCTGTTTGACTCAAGTGTTTGTACTAACAAAAAAAACCCCTAAGCACAAAAGGCATGTGTATACTGGCAACAGCTGACAGCTGGGAATCTTTTCCCCGAGAAAGACAAAACCACAGAGAACTTGCTCTTACAAATCACATCTTATTTTTGAGAGCTGTTACTAAATAACCACGTGACTACCAGCTAAGAAGAATTAATACTGTCTCCATCCTAAAGAAGGCACAAGTTCAAGCTATTCTTTAGATCCAGGTAAGATCAGAGTTTAAAAATCCTCCTCCCCAAGCTGTCAATTGCATAGGCTCAACAGTCTGTCTCCTCCTTGACAGAGATGTTGGTTTTCTGAATGGAAAGATGTTAAAATGCTTGGTATCTAAGACTTCTATTAATCGGCTTAATAAAGGCTCATCATTCATGTGATGGTAACAAGAAGCTAATGTTCTGCTGCTGCATCACATACTTTACTCTTTATGCTTTGATAAAGCCTTGAGCTGCGTTATGTTGAACTCCAGGGTAGAAGCCGCACAGGAAAATAAGCTAAATAACAACTGACATTAGCAGAAGCTGCCTGAGTGTTTGCTCAATCTAATTTGGAACAAGGATACAAAACGTCCTAGTTAGGAACAGCCTCATCACCAGAAATCAAAGGAAAAATGTTTGCGATTATGAAGTTGCCAAATGGAGTGTTCTCCTTAACTTTGGGTTAGCAAGCACCTGAGTACTGGGAGACTTGTTTAACCTAAAATTTCTGTGTAAAATGTAGGGAGCAAGGTTTCAAGGAGAAGATAAAAAAGAAACCGTCTTTTAAATTCAGGCAATACAACGCAGTATACACTAAAATGAACAGATGTTTTTCCTTCTCTCTTCAAACTTAAATATGAAGATTTGCAATTCCTCAAATACCTTACTGTTTAAAAAGCAGAAAGAATCACTTTCAAAAAAGATAAAACACACTGTTACTGAGAATGGATTACGCAAGCACTATCAAGACTTGATTTTTAAAAATTCTGCTCTTTTAATACATGTGGTCTCTTTAAAACTATATACCAAATCATCCGTTTTAAGTTTCTCCTGCCTGTTAAGCACATCACGATACTTTGCATAGGACAGCCACAACTAAACCTGCCAAAATTTGAAGAAGTAAAATCAGATATATTTTAAAAATATGAAGTTGTTCAGAATTCTTGCAACAGAGAATTCGTCGGGTACATTTTTGGCTTTTGCAGTGTCCTTCTAACATGACATCTGGCTCAGTAAAAAGCCACAGCATTTGTGGGTTCTGCCCATAAGGTAATTTTCCGCTTAGTTAACCAACTCCGACTCTTCTTGCTAAGCTGGTGGAAATCTGGGTGTGCATACCTGTAACTCACTTCAGGCTAGCTTAAATCCGCTTCGTCTATGTGTTGGCTGTTTAAAAAACAGATCCACAGTTACCGGATCTAAGACATTTTACAACCACTTTGCTTGATAATTATAAAATCTGATGACTTAACTGAGAGCAGCATGTCCCAAAATCGCAGGGTTGTGTAAGGTAAGGCTGGCTAATGCAGTCAGAGTACGAGATCCGATCTCAGATTACCTTGGAGATGCCACGCTGAGTATACACGGGAAAAAAAGTTCATTCTGCAGCTGCAATAGCTCCTTCCTGGAGAAATTTGCCTTTGCATTGAGAAGCACTAACTCCCCTCCTTCACTGGGAAAGGACAGCAACTCTCTTGGAAGAAAAGAAAGGAAGAGGATGAAGTCATCTTTTGAGTAGCTTGTACACAAGTGTCTTTACCAGCAGTGAATGTTTGCTTGAAGCTTTTAGATATAAACATTCACTATAAAACCCAAAAAAAGCAACGAGCTGCTTTGCTTGTTTTTGAGCTCACAGAAGTGATCTGCATAGTTTTTCATTGGTTTTGCTAAGTCCTTGGTTGGAAAAAGTACCTTTTCCTGGTCCCGTATGTTCGTCTACATCAGCCTTTAAAAACACAAGAATGTGAATATATTTTTGAAACTTCCGTAAATATTTGTGGAGCTGAATTTTACCATCTGTTCCAGTGGAATCTCACTTTTCTTCACATTCATACCACAAAACCAGGTACATGGGGACTTTCGGGTCTGCTTTCCTTTGTCTTCAGGCGTATAAGTACATCTGTAAATCTGCCCTGTTCCCCCTCTGGGAAGTTGTTAGCTTTTTTCCAAGCCTTACTTGCAAGAAACAAATGATCACTGCTGAATTCCTGAACCCGTGACAAGCAGGAGTGTTATATTAGTTGGCAGATTCATTTCCCAGAGACTAAATACAGCAACATCTGCAGCCTGGAATGTAGCTGGTGACCCATCCTCCCAACTCCCGTAGGTGACATTCCCTCCAGGCACTATTTCTTCTACACAGAAAAGAGTCAAAGAAACTGATGTGTTAATTAATAGCCATTAACCAGAAAAGCTGTTAAGTTAAATATTCTCCTTCTCTTGTTATCTTCTTACTAAAGGATTTTTGAATCACGCTGCTTTATTATTTCAACAGGTCTCTTCTTGTTCTTCTGCCATTTGCATGAATATATATTTTTAAAATGTTTCTCCCCTAGATCACCCTACAGACAAAGCTCCCATGACAGCAAATGCAAAGCTACAACCAGGGCCAGTGTCCTAGCAAATATGTTCTGCTAGTTTATTGCACACAATTCAACAGGTATTTGCAATGCCCAAGTAAAAATTGTCCTGTCACTCTCCAGTTATCATATAAATTATGTTGATTAGCCACTGTAACGCAACTGACTGCAACCAGGTATATAAATGTTGAGCACAATAACTCTAGAGAATCCGACCTGGGGATGTAGGAGTTGTTAAACTACAGTATAAAACCGTATTTAAGATTTCTAGGGGCCAACATCAATTTATCGATCTGGGAATATCACTGTATGATGGGGCAAACCTTAGCCTCACCCTCAGACTTTAGGCGTACCCCTTCAGGGCTTTTTTTTGGTGAGTTTGTTTAATTCTACCAGATACGCATCACCTCAATGCATTTTGGAGAGTATATGAGAAATTGAGATGTAAGTTCAAGCAGAGTCACCACCACGGCCACCTCAAGCATTCTTAGTCCTACCCTCCCCTTTCCTGCACCGGTGCAAGTGTTTGAAGGGCTCTTTGGTGAAAGAGATCAAACTGGTCTGATCAAGGCTAAAACTAACCCAGGAAAATCTCAGGAAACAGCACAGAGGATGGTGCTCCCCAAATATGAGCACAAATAATTAATTTTCTAGTTCTGCAGCAAACTTAAAACTAAGTTTTCAGTTTCTCCCAGATAAAAATCAATATGTGTTTAGGCCCACACGTAAAATAGTTTAGGAAGCCCGAGTAATAAAAATGGTGCATTCTTAAACCACAAAAACAACAGGCAGAAAACACAATTCCTTTCCTCTTTTATTGATACTGCCAATGTGACTACCTTTACGCAGGCAGATGGCTTTCCTACATTAAACGCTTTATTAATTTGGAAGTAACACTTTGCCCTCTGTGCCTCCTCAGGTTATCCAATTGACACAGACTTCTAAGACGTTTCCGCATTTTCTCTTTACCGTTCTTCCAGAATCTGTGTAAAGGTTACTTGGCAAGAATACATGCACGTGACGTTAAATGGAGACCAACCCACCACTAGAAGGTAATGCACATAAAACATAATACAGTACTTCAACGTCATTTCAAATAAATACCCACGTACAAAGGTAGTAATTTTAAATGCAACAATATTTCTTATGAATCAATACTGTAACATAAGATAGAAATACAAGTCCCCACATCTAGGAATAATAATGCTTTTTTCCAGCAAACAGAAATCTCTTCCCCGCTGTCAAAATTATTTCAATTTGTACGTTTTTTGAGGTGTGGGAAGGCTCCCCCCCAAGTAAGTCCCAATTTAATCATTCACGTGAGCCTCAACAAACAGTAGAGAGACATGTACAGCTTGTTGATGCACTTCTCTGTTTCTGTTTCCTGAAATCACAATGGTTAGATACAACATGCAAAAGAAGATATCAATGTTTTGTTGTTCACGTTTGCAAATAATACTATGGTTAACTGCATCCACCACCATACAAAGTTAACGTAACATCAATATTCCTGATACGTCCTCTGTCCTGTTACCACAAATGTGTTAATGCGTCTTCTTCAGTTGTTCAACATGAGTCTGTTTGGTTCCCAAAGTGTATTCAGGTTCATTTAGGTTTGTTTGTGGTTTGTGTTTTGTGGTTTTTTCCTCTATATACCCCTGAATTTGCAAGGATTTGTATGATGAAATATCATTGACTAACAGAATTTTTTACAATTCCTTGAATATATAATCTCTGTAGTAAGACTACCCATTAAAAATGTGCGAAAGGGGAGTTCACTTTGCACTTATTGCTCCATGTCTTCACTGAATTCCAAAACAGCCATTCCATTTTTCCTAAGTTACAGGACTTAGACTAACTTACTCTAAGAGTCTCCCTTAAAATGATTAAAGGCACTACTGGCAATAATTAATGACAGAAAGGCGCTGAGATGTAACACCCTACCATTGACAACTTTAGAATTTTTCTTTCTAAATGTACCATAATTTGGCACAATAAAATGAAAAAGTAACAAAACAATTCCAATTTGGAATTTAACTGGTATAGTTGTATAAAATTCTGTTAATCAATAATGCTTCAACTTCCTAAAACCCAGGAATTCTGGAATTCATAGGTAATACTACTTATTTAATATTTTCAAGTGCCTATTACTGTTTTAACCAGAGCAAAGTCAAGTTTTCTTCTTGTTACATTGAACTATTCCTAAGAATAATAATACAATATGAAAAAAACCCCAGAATTTGAATACCCTGGATTTCTTAATGAACATGGCAGTTAAAAAAAAAAAAACAAACACCACAGTAATTTAAACATATAAAGCTTAACATTTTATCATAATAAAAAAGCTGCTGAAGCACAGCACACAGTTTACTAGAGGTCCTGTTTTTTGTTGAAACTCTTTTCTAGTCACAATCTTGAGTCCCCAGAAAATCTCTGCCACATGCTGATGTAGAATTCAAACTATCACAAGCCCAAACTGGAGAGGGACTATGAGCACAAACCACTGCATTTTTATATAAACTCTTCTGCATAAGAAATTAAAGAAGCTAAAGAAAAATATCAAAATATCAAAAGTGCACAGGTTTAACAATCAGATAAAAAATGAGCATCTGCAATGAAATAAGAAATTCCCCCATCTGAACATTTCTAGTAGATCATAAACTAACTGGTGATCACTACATTTGAAGTAGATTTCTTCAGCACTTGTAAGTTTTCTTACTGCAGCAGCACTTACAGGTAAAGCTCGTTTGCTTTATCGCTTCGGACATAAAAGGAAAGTTTCAGGTAGTATATAGGAAAAGGTGTTTTCAAAAGTTAGGATCAGGTCAGTGGTTTCCATTCTCTGTGCAATGGTCTACCACTTTCACCCATAACGAAACAGGCTAAGAAATGCTGTTGCACTGTTGGAAAGGCCTTCTTCAGGGACTACTCTACAGCTGAAAAATGGAAAAATAAATACCATTAGCAAGAAAAAAATTTCTTAAAAAAAAAAATCAGTGTTTATTTCTCAATTAAAGAACTGAAAACTTAAACCAGCGTGCTGCAAAAGCAGGTTAGTTGGTTGAGGGTGTCTGTTAGATTACTGGGGTAGAAGCAGCCGGTTTAGCTCACAGACGCTTTCCAAGCCAATGAAACAAAGTTTTGGGAGTTTAGCCTGGCAGCAACAGCTTTGCCGAAAGAAGGGTTCTTACAAGTACTGAATGAAGCTTGGCTGTTCTAGCGCAAGTTAACCGCAGGGAATGTGCAAGAAGTACTTTCAGTGAAGCTTTAGGTTCTCCGGGAGCATGCAGGTCAGTACATCATGCAGGCAATGCAGAGTAGCATTCAGAAGAGCCTGCTTGCAGAGGTAGGTGACGTCTTAAGGAATTTTCCATGCTTTACCCCAACCCACGGAACACGATACGAAAGACTTACAGTAAATGTACGTTGCAAGAAATTGTTAATCAAGAATTACAAGACTCAATCTGAAATAGTATCTAAAAAATACCACCAGCAGGATCAAGTCACCTTACCACCATTTCTGATTTAAGAGGTGCTGAAAAGTTAAACCGTAACCTTGACAAGCTCAAACAGCAATCTCAGATTTCTTGGCTTTTTTGTTTTTTAAAGACCCACAGAAATGAATGAAGATGGAAATGACTAGTAAGACTGCTGGCTAATAGCAAAATTGTTCATACTTGGAACTGAAAGCGTGAGCCAAGACTGATTGTAACAGTCACCGTTTGGTAACACTGAAATCTTTCTAGAAAGTTCCAATTAATTTGAAAAAAACTAACAATGCATTCAATTAGCTTCTCCAGTTTACCTTTTTGCCATTAGTATTTTGCAAAAATACTGCCATTAGAGACATGGAAGCAGTGAAAACTGTATTAAAGCTCCCTACCACAGTGGAAGCAAAATTTTAACAGCTTCTATCAGAGCAAAGGTGAGAAACCAAATGCCCGCTTTTACAAAGGATTTTTACATGACACAATACAGGAATGAGAAGAATAAAGGCCGTTTGGAAGATTGTGCAGCAAAGAAGAGAAAGCAGGATTGAAAACCGTTAAAAGATGTCTCGCTTCTAAAATTTCAAACCTGCTATGTAGCAATATTAAAGCTCAAATTCAGGAGAATTCCGTGTTTTCTAAAAAAAAGTAATAATAGATCCACAGGACCTAGTTTCTAAAGCCAGAATTGCTATTTTTTTAAATTCTCAAGCAGTGGTGTTTGAGCAACTTAAATCACTTGCGTTCTTCCCTCCTCTCAATATTGGTAAACGCAATTCTGGCACTGGACTGTGGCATTCTGATGTTTCGCAGCTTTGTAGCATTTCTACAGTTCTGTTTGTTTAAAGTCTCATTGTATGAATTTAGAAGTGTCCCCCTCCCCGGCTCAATATCTGGAAAGCCAGAATCCCATGTGGTTTCCCCTCAGTGGGAAAACAAGCTGTGCTCCTTATGACCTTACATTAGTACTGCAACATCTCCTGACTATTTATAGGCAGAGCGGCAACGCAGGGGAAGCAAGCTGCTGATCCTCGACAAGAAAGGGTAGTGAGATGAGGCAGTACCACACCAGGAATATTAGAATGGCTTTATAAAATATCACTATCAAGCAGACAACTGTGCAGTCTCGCATTGCGTTTAGTAATGCTATCGGCATACAAAATTATCTGAAAGAGTACAAAATGAACAGGGCTTTACATTAAAATAAAGTTTGAGGCTAGGCACTTTAAAACTCGGGTTTAAAGAAAAAAGTGTGCCGCCTTGTGCTCCACAAATTTTCCACTATTTTAGAAACAACATTTTCAATCTTTTTCTCTTACACAGGCACCAATTATGAAGTACACTTTTATAATATCAAACATATTGTAATTAAGTGGCTAAAAAGGCCCCTTAAAAGTTCAATAGCAGAAAAAGGTTTATTTCTTTTAAAGATTATTATGTATACTAAGCTACTTCGTAAATAATTATTAGCAGGATGATCTGGTTGAAATTCCTGTGCCTATAATGTAGAGCCCTGTGAAACATGTGCTTGCATAAGGAATGCAATCTCTTTTGTGCCTTTAAAAAGAAATTACCAGAGCTCTGAAATACTATCTTATTTAGATTAATACTGAAAACTGAGAAAAACTGTTTTGTGACTGACCATACTAGACCACAGTCATATTTATTCTACGTATTTTACACATATATATTGTGTGGCTACAGTAGTATATGAAACAGATTCTTTCCAAGGTGTTACGCTTGCAAGGAGCAACAAGAGACCGTAAAGATCCCTTCATGACAGGACACTTTTCCACAGCATAACTTCTTAAAGTGGAGCTGTCTACCAGGTAGGATCCCAACTCTTAAAATCTTAAGTTTTATATCAGATGGGGTAAATATTGCATATTTTTTATATAAATGTGCAAGTTTCTTCTGGTTAACTCTCTGAAGAGAGGGAAGCAGAATGTAAATGATGTACCCTACCGAGTTTTCTTCCAGCTTTTATAGCCTACAAAAGCTTTAGGACTTTGGTCTGTGGCAATAAGACAGCAAGTTCTTAATATGTGCCACAACAGGCAAATTAATTTTGGTTCCAGGTTCAAAATGCTCTGCATTTTCAAGACATACCTCTAATTTTAATATTTGCTTTTCACCCCTTCTCAAGCCACAATAACAAGGAAGGTTTTCTGTTTGTTTCTGCCTGTGAAGTATGCTGCAACCCTAGAGAAAGGATCACATTTGTGCTATACAAACTACAATTAGTAGCACCAGATATACTATATCAGGTGTACTCTTTTAACACTTACCATAAACAGCAAAATCCATACATGTTAACTGTGGAAAAAGCTAATTCCTTTCCACTATTAACTCGTTAATAGCATCCCCATACTTAGCATTAGTTACAGTTAAGACCACCATAATACAATTTGTATTACCTGGTTCAACAACATACTAGTACAAGTCAACTCACTGCGACATTGAATAGTGGGGATTTACGCTGACCGTTACAGCATAAAACAAGATGCATAATACGATTTTTCTACATGCCTGCCCTAGTCACAATAGATTTTATATTTCTCACTACAAAAAACCTGGTTGTTAAGGACAGATCCTTCAGACCTGTCTCCACAGGACCGAGTATGACTTACACTAGGGTTACTGCTCTTGGCTTTGGAAGCAGATTTTGTGCGCACCCGTTTGGACTGCTCATGATCTAGCTCCAGATGTTCCAGGCGCTGGGTCAGTGCCAGTTTCTGCTGGATAGCCATCCGAAGCAAGGAGTTCAAAGTCTTCTTCTCATCCTCAGCTGCTGCAAGCTGCCGCTGCATTTCATCCAGCTGTGTGACATACTCATCACATCTGCAATGAAATATATTAATCTTTAGCAATCCTGTTTCCACCTATAAATCATGAATCCCTTTGTGTCCGGCTGATACTAGTCGTGTGATAGCTTTGCTGTTGCCTGCATACACACGCTTTCAAACAGGAACTTCAACCATGCTTGTAGAAAGTCACAATTACTTTTCGCTGGGGTTCTTGCAACCCTACACCCAGCACTTACGTTCATGCCTTCCAAGATGTAGCAGAGTTAACAGCATCCTTAGATAATGAGTCATGTCTAAAGACTAGTAAGACACCCTTCTGCAGTGAGTAGACACGAGGCAGTGAAACTACTCGTCTCTACTTACACAGAGACTGCAACAGTTCTAAGCTTCAAGCTGGAAAGGGAATCTGAAGGCAACAGCAGGAGTGCTGTAAAATGACCATTACTAAAATGTCTACTAATACCATTTGATGAGCACCTGAACTCCACAGTTTGTTATGTTACACATGGAGGCCAAGTAACAAGTTTCCAGTGGTGACGGAATGGCACTGTTAAGACTAAACACCTCTCATAATTCTAATTTAACCTGCTCTGATTCCTGATGTACAAATTCTATAGTCTTTTATTACTGTTTTCTCTAGAGCGAGTGCCCTTTATATAATTGTTTTCACCATCAAAATGAATTTTAAAGCAATTAAACAAAGGAACGGCGTGTTACTGGGAGCCCTGTGGAGAATGGTGTATGAATGGCAATGCAGTGCAGTGCATTGCCATTTGCAATGGAGGCAAACTGCCTGCAAGCTGTTCCATCTACAGTCATTTTCACCAAGCTTAGAAGCTACTTAATTTGCACAGTGCATCTTGAACAACTGGAAGAAGTAACGGCTTTACATGTAGATGCATATTTACAGCACACAGAAGAACAGTTATGTGTATGGGTAGAAAAAGAAATATTCATAGGTACCAGCTGGAATTTTCAACATCCACATCTGTAAAATGCAGTTTCTTCATAAGGCAAAAGTATCAGCAGAGAAGTTCCTTTTAACATCAGAATGGAAAATCACCTGACTTTAAGGGACATTCATCATCATTAAGTAATATAAAGCATACTGTAAAATAAACCACCACAGAAAAATCTGCATTTACATGCAGATTCATCAGCTGTGCTTACACTGTCAAGCCCAAATTCTGCTCTCCCTGACTTCAAATAGCAGGATTAGGCCTATATTCCTAATTATATTTGCTTGGGGGAAGAAAAATGGAAAGAAAAAAATAGAATTTTATTTCTTAATACATATGGAGATTAAACAATAACCCAGAAATATTCATCTAAGCCCGCATGAACTACAACTGCAATGTCACTTAGCATACCAGAGCGTTTTGAGTTTGTGTGAGCAGGAATCTATCTACTCAAGTCTGTACATCCTGCTCCCGAGTTCATCGCAGTCTCTCTCATACTGTGTAGCAGAGCTGAAAGGCAGTGTGTGAGGGGTTTATCTTTCTACAAAACAGAACCAGGAACCTTAAACTTGTCCAAGGCCTAGCACCTGCCGTTTCATAGCTAGATGGACCTCACAAGGCAAACCCAATCTGTACACCTCAGGAGTAGAAGCAGACCAAGGGCGAGACCTTGTTCAGTTTACCATTAGCACCAGAGAGGAACACAGGCTGAAATGGTCCTAGGAAGTCTGACAAGAGAAAAAAATAAGTCTCCCAGGCACAGCAGTCCTCCCCTCCTATGGAAGGTGGCACAAGCTCCTAAATGAGGGCATAGCAACAGGGATGCGTAGCTCGCAGCATCACTGCTAACCCTGTGCCCTGCTGCTCTAGATTGTCAGAGATGCATTTTCTTCACCTGGGGGTGGGAGCAAGCCACAGCTGAAGATTACTGGGAGGCCTGAGGAGTTTCCGTCCAGTTTTCAAACACACTCATGACATTTGAGCTGAAAAACACAAGTCTGGTTATACCACAAGTTACCCTTCTGCTTTCTTTTCTACCCATGCCTCCAACCTGATTCCTTTGAAGTTCCACTACTGCCTACAAGGAGAATGTCCAGAAAGTGTTACTAATTCCTTGAGGAATGTAATGCAATTGCTACAGCAAAAGATGATCTGACACTGCAGTGACCTGCCCCCATTTCATTCTCAGTATCGCCCTGCCAACAGGTTTGGGCAAGGTGAAATTATGGGGAAGTTTTCTCCCCTTTTCCCAGCTCCTTTCTTGTGAAACAAATGGTATCCACTTCTTTTTTTTTTTTTTAATGTACAGAACAGGAAGTTAATTTAGCCCCAAAATTTCCAGCTTGGTGAAGCAGCGTCAAGACTGCTGCAGTCTGTCCACTCATTCGGCTTCCACCAGAGAAGTGCTGATCACAGCCAGCCAAGGCAAGAATTGCAGATTTCTCTTCCATACATCCTCCACCACCCCATTTAGAAAAAAAAGAGATGATGAAAAGAAAACAAAACCACTGAAGTAAAGCAGAGTAGGGACTTCCCACACGGCCTTGCTGATGTCCCTTAACCCTCCTCTCAAAACATTTTTGTTACTACTCAAATGTATTTTGATGAAATACAGTCAGTTGTGCCAAACCTGACAGCCGACTGGTAACGCAGACAAATGCTTGTCAGAGTCCAGAAGGCAGTAAAGTCATCTGCATGTAAGTCAAGCTATAATTAAAGCCATGATTTTGAATCCAAAAGGTTATTGTAACCAGTCACTATCTCATCAAGCTCTTTGTTAGTACAAAGGTTTAAAACATCAAATAACTGTCCTCAGAAATTTAAGTCGCTATTTCAAATATCTGAACTGGTGCCTTTTTATTGGGGAGGAATAAATCTCTGCAAAGAGTTTTTCCCTCCTTTCCACAAAACCAAAGTGTTATCTGTAGCGTACATGCAGCTGTGGTTTTTCCTGTACCTGAATAACTCTTCTCTCATTACAGGAGAGGACAGGGGAGGGGCAGGAGTGTTAACTACCGTGACTACACACAGTCATGCATCCTCAACCTGCTTTCCTGACCTTCCCGACAAATGAAAAGACACAGCCTCAAAACCAAACCTTCTGGTGCAAGCACACCTGTCTGGGGTCACAGGAACTATGCAAAACCCAGCGATTGTTCACTTGGACAGCGGAGAGCTGAAAAATCTGCTGGAAGTGGATGTAGACACTGCCTGCACGGGTGGACCAGGTATCTGCCCTACTTACTACTTTCTTCCTTCCCCCTGCTCACTGACACCCACACTGATTTTTCTCAAACAAACAAGTAAACCAAAAAGTCAGCCCCGCCCCCAGCAGCATATTTGTGTGGTATGTGCATCTATACCTCCAGTGCAGACATAACATAACATATTCCCTTTTACAGTTTCATTTGCCATGTGCTGAGCCACTACCCAGCTGTATACTCAATGCCAAAATCACCAGGCTAGAACAGAAAACGCCTTTGTTTTAAAAATGCCTTTGAAAGAAAATAATTGAGCTTTCATGCTTTAAGGAATATAAAATTAGCATAAGCCTGTTGTACATTTAAACATTAACAGTTTTAAGCGGGTAGTGAACAGAAGGCTTTGATGGTGCCTATTTTCTTATGACTGGTAATTAATAACAACAAAAAATGTGGTTTAAGGAAACAACAACTAGAATTTTAAAAACACCACCAGCAAACACCAACACAGAGGAAATTATATTTAACATTGAGGATAATTATAAGAGATAAAACCTACATCCTCTAAAACACTATCTGAAGCCAAATTATTGAAAAATATAACAATGGGCTGTCTCATTGTCAAAAGCTGCATTCCACTACTTCCCACAAATGGCAGTTGTGCCTATTTCTACACACCATTTCATTTAAGATTTAGCGTGTACCGTATTTAATAACTTGTATAGCTAAATTCACTACTAGATCAAGATTTTTTTCTGGAAAAAAACCCTGACATAACCAAATGCACCTGGGTATCATCGGACTTATTGCCACTTCTAAGAAAGCAACACAGATGTGAATGAAGGAGGCCTCTTGACAGAAGGTAAAGTAGTTGATGCTTCTCTCTTGAGAGATTAAACTGCCAACCTACATCAGAAATTAAAACACAGAGGATTAAAATCACTTTTTTGGGTGTCTATTAAAAACTGGGAAATGTATTAGCAGAGAAGCAGTTAAACTGACTGCATTCAGCTATAAGTGATATTAGCCACCTGACATTTCGAACAGAATCTTTTTATTAGAAATTAATATTAAAGACTGAATTTTAACACCTTCCCTCCATCTTACTCCAACCCCTGGTGAAAACCAGCTCATCTGCAGAGAACGTGACATTTTTTTGTTACCAAACAGCGAGTTCAAGGGAATATCTAGGGAAACTGTAGCCAATTGCTAATTTGTAATTACTTCCTCAATATCTGGCACTGAAAACTCATCTGAGTTGTACATCTGAGAGGAGTAAATGCTGTGGCCTTTGTTTGTATAAACCATTGTGATTTGCTTTAATAACAGAGAATAGTTTAACCCGCTACAGTTTTCCAGAATGTTTATAATCGGCCATGTGTAATCAACATCCATTAGTAAGTAATCAGACCACAAACCTCTCGAGTAGTTTGAAACATATGGGAAGAATTACCTCCTGCACTGAGAGGGAACAATCAGCCCCACATCGCTGGACACTACAGCTCTTCTAAATTTCCACCAACAGAAACTCTCAAGGAGAGATCATAAACTTTTATGGCAAATTCCCTTCTGCCTAGAAATCAAAAGAAAACTTCTTTTTTATATTTAAAGTTTGAAATTAACAATACTACACCACTAGATTAGTTCTAATTTTAAAGCTATCACACAGGCAGGACATTTTTCCCAGTTCTTCACTGAAAGAGTAGCAAGGGGTGGAAGATTGAATCCCGAACTCTCCTCCCTCTATCCTATACCACTGAAACTGTGCACACGCTTTGTTTTTTACAGACTGTGAGCACTGACATTTCCTATTAATTGTCAGATAAAACAAAGACATGCCTATACAAAAGGCTACAGATGCAATAATTACTTCTACAATAGTCTCCCATGTAAGGTATTTTAAAGTAACTCACTTTCCATTTTGGTTAAAAACAAAAGGGCAGAGAACCTACGTAACAAGAGCTGGTATTGTTATGGAATACTTCCACAGCACCACTGTTACATCACAGGAACAACTCCTGTGTCTCACTGCCCTTACCGGCCGGCACACAGGCACTAGTGGTGTGCACACAGCTACTTTGAACAATATCTAGAAGAGGTGCAAGCTCATTCTTCAACCCAGGTTCAAGGTCTAGCTACAAGGAGCACCTTCACCAAGGCTGTGTATCAAAATCCCCAGCGTTCCTTTCAGTGGAGGCTTTAATTGCCAGGCACATTTAGAGTCCAGAGCAGGCACATCAGTGTTAGAAACAGGACTGTGTGCAAGACATCACTCGTGCTTTTTTAGCACATCTGTGAGACAGTCAAATGTCCTTGTCCTGCCTCGATGTCACCCTACTTTCACGCGGGTGCTGGTGGCCCAGCCATTTTTCTCTCCAGACATCCTTCATCCACTCTAGATCTAGCACCAGGAAGAGGAGGCAAATGCTGGTACTCCCGCCTAGGAATCCCATTCTGGAAATTTTCAAAGTCACATTTTCTATGTCTGGCTCCTCTCAGCATTTATCCTATGGGATATTTTTAGACAAGTTGAATATTTCCACTGTGTGGAGTCCAGCATGAGGACTCTTTAGCTATAGTTCTCAATCCTCTAAGGACTGCACTGTTCTCTGCATGAACTTAAAATTCCTTTATATTCTGCAGGCCTTTGATGTCCACAAGCACAAGAATATATTCCCAAAAGCTTTGGATACTTATAAAACTGACAAAGCTTGTATGATTCTGAACTGATGTATGTACTCATTTGAAACACCTTTTCTCCATTAATGAGCAGCACCTAGCTGCTAGTTTCTTCTGTGTAATCATGGGTTTGTGTTTTTATCTCAAGTACTATCTCGTAATTTTAATCTCGTGTTACACGTCCTTCCAGTATGTTCTGACACTTGCCACTTCTCCACTTGCTGACTTGATGCAGATTGTCTCTCCCTTTATTTACAGTTTATGAAAAACATAGCCATTATTTACACCTAGGCATATTTGTTCTCTGCTCTTCAAACCTTTCTCTTCTGCTAGATTTCTTAATTACTGTTCAATCTTTATTTTAGAGGGATGAGAAATGTCTGCTCTCTTACAGAAGATCTTATCCTTGCATGTACTCAGGCTCTGGAAAAGAAACTGAAAATACATGAGCAGCAAAGTTGAGAAATCTGTGTCTTTAATCAGAGGAATGAAGATGTGTAAAGCCACTTCTCAAGCCAGTTTCAGTCAGTCAGGGTTTACTAGACAAATGCACCTTCATCTGGTTGTTTGGGGTTTTTGCCTGAGTCTGAGTGAATAAGCGAGTGAGGAGAGAGTTTGGCTGGTTTTAGGCTGCTTTACACCACCCACCACAAGAGTTTAGCTGCAACTGTCCAAAAGATGAACTTCTAGAGAGAAAACATTATGGTGTCCTCTGATAAGTGCATGTGGTACTTAACAGGAAAGTTAAAGAGACAAAAACTTGCAGGCTATAGTAAAAGACAAAACCAGCAGAAAAATGAGCACAGGGAAGAGAAAGGTGAAAAACATGAGTGAAATGAACTGACTGTAAATATGTGCTCTGTATACTTTGTTGTTGTAGAGATGCACTTAAAACTCAGTTTTAAGACAGTTCAAACAGAGTAAACATGGCATTTTAAAGACTTAGTCTACCTTTTTGAAACTACTATTGAATATGTTATTTCAAAACAAACTAATTATTAGTTTGTACTGTCTAAGGTAAAAAAAAAAGACGAGTTATTTGTGTGAAGCCATATTCTATTTTGCCAATTTGCAAGGATTTATTCTTCAAAATTCCTTCTCCAAGGGATAGAGG
>NW_010263376.1:0-2116 GCF_000690775.1 Eurypyga helias
GGCGCCTGGGCCCATCGCGGCGGAACGCACAGGGTTAAACAGACTTCCCGTGGGGAGAAACGCTGCCACCACTCCTCAGACGCCTGCCTGAGCATGTAACGCTGCGGTGCTCGTTACAAACAAGTGGGATGCTTTGGTGATGGAGGTTATACCGCTTTTATTTCCAAACTCCCTAGATTGCTGTTGGTTTAAACACCATGGGATTCGTATTTATTTTGTGGTTTAAAGCCAAAACTTCCACACAGCGTGCGGTATGCAAGCACGAACGAGATGCATTTAGACAAAGGTAACTCTTGCAAAATAAAGTAATTAGCCAGGCTGGCCACGTGTAGAACCTCGAGAACATCCTGCTGGGTTAGTGCAGCGCTCCCTCTAACTGCCCATAGCTGTGCCGCCTGGAGCGAGCAGGCCAGCTCTGCCACCCTGCACCATCCATTCACCTTGAGCCATGCCATCCGGAACCAGAGGTGTTACTGGGTCCTTCCAGGAGTCGTTTTCCTCCCAGTGTCTGCAGTCTGTCGGCTGTGTGTTTGTGTCATCCCTGTTCAGACTTGATGCGGTTTGCCATCTCCTGCAGGAATAATGAGACAACATTGGTTAATTCCTCAGCAAACTGGGACCTCGCAGTCTCTAAGCAGCTATACACAGCAAGAAAAAGCCACCTCTAAAAACAGACAATACAGGATGACAGTGAAAAGCATCGCGGTGTCACCAAAGGCACTCAGGTGGAGATATGTGTCCAACACTGTGAAGAGCACAGGATAATAACACGGATAACAAGGGCACGGATACTAGCAGCCGGCGCAGGTGACTGAGCGAAGGCAAGGCGCTGAAACTGCCCTACCAAATGGCAGATCATGAGAAGTGTAAAATTATAGCTGGGCGGCAGAGTGGAGCAGAGAGAGCCATACTCCAGCAGTCATCCCATGCTGGAATTCCTTGACTCAGCCTGGTAAACCAGTAGAAAAAATAACCCAGAAGAGCAGCTTTCTGCTGATCTGGTGAGGCGAACCAGATCACCGTGGGGCGGGATGAGTACCAGAGCTGGCATGGGGGAGCACCGGCCTGTTTGTTTCAGTGCCAGGCAGCCATTGGAACTGCTCATCTCTTCCCTGAAACTTTGCCCTCATTGGACAAATGCAAGCTGATGTGTGAAATATGCAAAATAGTAGTAATAAAAACCATCTTTGGAGCAGCCTTCTTAATAAAGCTGGATGACACTAGGAACACATTTGCTCAGACAACGACAGTACAGTAATCAGGGTGGAAGATAATTACAATTTGAATGAACATGCTAATTGCTTGGAGGGACAGTGAGAACACAGTTATGTTAACCAGAAGTGATCCACAACAGTTAAACGTAACCCCTGTGAGACATGGTTAAGGGCTCCACATCAAACAGATGACATCCAGGTTACAGTCCTGAGTGAAGGTATGATGATGGTGATGTCAACCGTGATTGAGAGAAAAGGCACGCGGAAGCCGAGGAGAAAGACTGAGAGCTCTGTTTTAGCCACGCTGAGTTGGAGTTGTCAGCCATACATCCACAAAATGTCAGAGGCGAGGATGAGATTTTAGTTTGGACATGACTTTCTTCACCTGAAACTGTCCATCAGCAATGAAGCACGTAGAGCGAATGAAGTATCATTTTAATCGCTACTGTGGCTCTTTATCACCACGCTACAGGTGGTTTCCCATCCCCGAGAGGTCTCTGCAGCAGTGTCGTTACACGCTACTCAGAATGTGAAGAAAATTGATCAGAATTCAAGCGACTTCCCCTGTGCGTTTGCATGGGGCAGGTGTTCTCCACACGAACGATCTGGGGGGAAAGCAACGAACTAAAGAAAACCCCTTTAGAGAATGCAGCCCGAATTATTGACGTATGTTTTTCTCACGGTGCTGGCGAGAGATCCGAGATAAAAACCTGCCCCCCGCAGCAGCTCCCTTCGAAGCACAGCCTGCTGAGCCAGAACGTCCCACCAGGCTCCTGCCCCGTGACAGGGCTTCTCCGCGAGGAGTACACCCATGGCACGGCCGCACAGACAACAACGAACAGACCACCTCCGCCGGGGCCCGGGCCTGAGGCCTCCATCCTGCACCTGCTCTCCACCACACG
>NW_010263377.1:0-4204 GCF_000690775.1 Eurypyga helias
ACCGTTCTATGATTCTATGATTTCAAGGCACTCAGTTTTGATGTCTTCCAACACAGATTATATTTATCTGTTCATTCTACAGGTAAAACATGTCTGATGAGAACATAGCAAAATTTAATATTCTAATATAAATGCCATTTCTTATTGCTGTCACCCATAGCACTTGAATAAATATTATACCTCCTTCCTTCAAGAAATCACAGTGGGGCTATTTCTGAAAACTGAACCAGCTTCCACAGAGACATGTTCTGCTGGCGATTTCCGCGAGGAGCTTGGCGCATGACCTCGTTTTAAGATCCCCGAAGTGGCTGTTTAGCAACTTAGGGGATCAGGTCAATTGGTTTAATCCTTGTCTGGGTCCCACGGCTTCGAGCTGGTGTGGCACTGACAGCTAGCACTGTTAGCAGTTACTGCCATCTACGGGTAGGATCATTTTAGCTTTATTCCTCAGTGATGGTTTCTTTCTTAGAAGTAATATACCTGTTCTCATACATAAACAAATACAATGGAAGAAATGACACAGTCATCACTGACTTCTCCACTAAAAAGAAAACAAAATAACGGAGGAAGGACATCACTTTAAGCATCCACCTGAAAAAAATGGAAGAAGATTTTGAACACTTAAAACCATTATCTGCTGTAGCCATGACATTGCTTTACTTTCTGTCTTCAGTATGTTGGGTGCCTTCTTCGCCTTAAGTCACTGGGACACACTCAGCCCTAGTATAGCAGCACTGAAATGACTCCAGATGCACCTTATTTGCATATCTGTTTGAATGCTGTTATAGCCTTTTTTGAGAGCACCCACATACTGGTGACTCTCATTCTTTTGCAGACTGGGAGTTATTTAGCTTTTCCCATTTGGAACTAAGAGTAGGTTGGGGTATTCATCACCCCTGATGGCTGTTAATCTCTCTCAGCTCCACACAGTCACTGTGTTAAAACATTTGAAGTAACAGAACTATTTTATGCGATTTTGGATTGCACCTGTGGTCCTTTTAGCTTACTAGTCTTTGACAGTGGCTAGTTTCAGATGCTTGGGGGGGGGGGGGAGAGGGCGGGGGAAAGTGAAGAACCTCCATATTGAAAAACTAATGCAAGGGCACAGGAACCTTGCTGTTATAAGTAACGGCATTGCCAAATCCCTTTTGCAAGTCAACCATATCCATGTAAAAGCTGATTTCAGTTTTTGATCCCTCCTGATTCCTGGTGGGAAGCTTTTCACAAGGACTGTTCTGTTGATTAAAAACGTTTTAATTTTTAATCTATGTTTATTTACAGCCACTTTACATCAAATGTCCCTTTATCCATAATGTTGTTTCACATAAACAGTGGTTCTTTTTAATTTCCATTTTTACACTCCTATTTTGATTACAGACGGAAACAAGATCCCCTCTCAAGCTTTGTTTTGATAAGCTAAACAAGCCAATCTCTATTTAATCACCTTCTACAGAAAAGACTTTTCACTCCCCTTAATTATCCTGTTGATACTACTTTACCAGTTTGAATACGGATTGCTCTTTCCTGTATTGGAGTGACCAGAACTGTAGTTTGTATTTGAAATGACATTATACTCAAGGGCCAATGAAACTCATATGAACCACTGAAAATGCCCCACTTGATACACCTTAGGGTTATATTTGCTTCCCTTGTAGCCATAGCACATTGGTGGGTCAATGATACCTCTCAGCGCCCATTTTACCCTCCCCTTTGGTTTTCACCTAAAAGTAGAGCAGATACTGTTAACTAGTCCTCATTTTGCACTTTGCATTACTTTGCCTTTCTTTTACTCCAGTTCTTAAGGTCATCTACCACTTGTTAATCCTCCTTTGCAGATTTCACTGTTACAACCAAGAGGGTGGTAACTCTGTGAACACTGTGTGCCTGCAGGGACAAAGTTTTCAGAACACTAAGCATGTAACCTTCAGAGCTTGTTTCATTTATAGTCTCTAAGTAGGACATAACAGCTTCCATAGGGCACCACACAGATTAAAGCCAAGCATTACACAACCTTAAATCATGAGATGGCAGAAAGTTGTTCATCCTGTCCTCTCTTGGCTTGTGACTACATGTTGCTTATGCCTCTTCATGCAGGAATTAGTCCCCGATGCCCAGTTAGCAAAACGGACAGCTCTGAAGGTACTTGCAGCCTAGTGAAGCTGCCTCCAGAGTTCAGTGAATCTACCTAGTGGTGAGTATATAACAATCTTCAACACACAGGTTGAAATAGGGGATCTGGAAGATGGCAACGGAAAGGGAAAAAAATGAATGAGTTTACCTCTCATGCAAAGACAAGTCAGTTGCGGAGATAATTCAGTAGTCACAATTTTGCCTTTCAATTGCTGTAGCAAGTGCAGGGCCTTCAAAGGGACCATTGAAGAAACGGTATCAAAGAAAATACACTGGTGGATGAAAAGCTGAACATGAGCCGGCAGTGTGCGCTGGCAGCCCAGAAAGCCAACCGTATCCTGGGCTGTACCAGAAGAAGTGTGGCCAGCAGGTCGAGGGAGGGGATTCTCCCCCTCTACCCTGCTCTTGTGAGATCCCACCTGGAGTACTGTGTCCATGTGGAACCCACAACATCAGAAGGATATTGACCAGTTGGAGCGAGTCCAGAGGAGGGTCACAAAGATGATGAGAGGGCTGGAGCCCTTCTGCTATGGGGATAGTCTGAGACAATTGGGCTTGTTCTGCCTGGAAAAGAGAAGGCTCCAGTGAGACCTTATAGCAGCCTTCCAGTACCTGAAGGGGCCTACGAGGTAGCTGGGAGGGGACTTTTTACAAGGGCCTGTAGTGACAGGACAAGGGATAATGGGTTTAAATTGAAAGTGGGGAGGTTTAGATTAGATATCAGGAAGAAATTCTTGATGGAGAGGGTGGTGAAGCACTGCAACAGGTTGTCCAGAGAAGCTGTGGATGCCCCATCCCTGAAAGTGTTCAAGGCCAGGCTGGATGAGGCTTTGAGCAACCTGGTCTAGTGGAGGATGTCCCTGCCTATGGCAGGGGGGTTGGAACTAGATGATCTTCAAGGTCCCTTCCAACCCCAACCATTCTGATTCTATGATTCTACACTGCACCAATTTCTGAATCATCTATAGATGAAAAGACAACTGCCTGCAGACTCAGAAATGCAAGAATTACTGCCATATAACGTGCATACAACAGCCAAGCAGATGCAATGCACATTAGGCAAGGTTCTGCTTTTGAAAACAAACACCGCAGTGAGGGTGAGCCCACCAATGTCCCTGAACTCATACCGTGCAAGTGGTTTGAGAAACAGTTATTTGTGTAGAATTATTCTGCAAGTAAAGTAATATCTTTCTGATATACGGAAGTAACATTTATAATTTATTTTGTAATAACTGCGACGGCTTCTACTGCTCTTTTTGATCACCACAGCAACTGAAGGGAATTGCTGCTACAGGCGCTGGCCTTGTGCACACACATTGTCTCAGCTGCTGTGGCACTGCTACATGCCACAGCAGTTCACCTACCTTTGCATTCATATAGATACATCTGAATGATTCCATCCTCACACTGAATTACTGTAATTATTGATTCTGGGAAGAAGATGAAAAGGTGCCACATGCTTTTTGTGAACATGTACGTAACCTTAAAAACAGATTCCCTCTCAAGTGCTGCCTGGAGAAAATGACAGTGGAGCAAAGCATTTTCTCCTATACTAATTCCCTACAAATATTAAGTACATTTGTTTTAGAAACAAAGCTGGTAAGGAATAAATACATTCATATTTTCAGCAGAACTGCAAGCATAGATGACTTCACCCGCTCTAATAGTTAGAGCAATTATTTAATCATTAAAGCTCCAAATTCTTAGATCCACGGGGTTGTCTAATTCTGCAAATTACTTAGTTTATAACTACGAAACACGAAATCTCGAGTCTGACCGCACAAAGGCGAGGTTTGTGCAAAACGCACATCTCTACTAAACGCCAGCCTGCGCCCAGAATGAAGAAAGGCGTTGGTCAGGAAGGGGTCGAAGGTCGGGCAGGAGGCACCGGATCCACCCGTCGTGCAGCACCAGGACAAACCTCCCTGCCAAAATACTCTTTTTCCACTTAGAAAAGGACGGAAATGGCGGTGCTACCGCTGCGCGACGCCCGGTAGAGCCTATGCCGCTAACAGCTAACTGCTGGCACCCCGGCCCGCCCGCGCCGCTCTTTTCCCTGCGGCCGCCCGGGAGC
>NW_010263378.1:0-848 GCF_000690775.1 Eurypyga helias
TGCCGGCTCATGTCCAGTTTTTCGTAAGGGCATAAACGGTATCTGGACTAAAGAAGTTATTACTCAGCAAACTCTGTAGAAGTGTTTATAGCCTTATGGATGAATATTTATGATTGGACTCTGCTGATGCTGTACAAAAGTAAGATGGGATGAAATGAGACGTGTTTGGTATGATCCTTTGCTTCTATTGATTGCATCTCCTTTGTATTTTCTCTTTCAGTTTACCAGGCTGGCTTGGATCTAATTGCTGAGTGTTGTCTTGATTTGGCAGGTTCTTATTTATTGCCCTAATAGAATATTGATAGTGTTTCATTTTGTTACTTTATAAATACCCTGTAACATATGCAATGTAAGCAGTCAGAAGGACGTAGAAAAGGAAAGCCAGCAACATAGGCAGAAACAGAATACACATGTGCATTATTTTTACATTGGTAAATGCACAGAAGAAGACAGCCTTGTAAATCTTCTGGTAGCAGATTCTATAACTATTTTCTTTTCTGAAACTGAATGTAATTTTCTTTTGGTAATTAAAAGGAAACTTGAATTTTAAAAAATATATGAATAGAAATTTTTGTTGGCAGCGTTCTATTTACTACCTTATGCCAGGCCCAGCTATAGTCTT
The DNA here is from genome assembly GCF_000690775.1 of Eurypyga helias. Lineage (NCBI taxonomy): Eukaryota > Metazoa > Chordata > Aves > Eurypygiformes > Eurypygidae > Eurypyga > Eurypyga helias. The sequence continues at coordinate 623 of NW_010263378.1, forward strand.
TTTTTCATTGAGGATTATATATTTATTAAGCCATTTCAAATAATTGGAAAGTGTCTGAAGAATTGACTTAAATTCCACAGTCAGTTTAATCTGGCGTATGTTTGTGCTGCTGCTGAAAAGGTCAATTCTACTTTTGCCTCTGTGCTGGAGCTAATGTTCATGTGTTCTCAGTATGAACTGATTAAAATGGTGTAAGGTGAAAACCGAGGGGGGGGAAATTGGGGTG
>NW_010263378.1:877-2837 GCF_000690775.1 Eurypyga helias
TGTGAATTTTGCTGTGTAGCTGCATGAATGTCAGCCCTGGCACATGGGAACTCAGGGAAGGAGCTGCAGGACAGGGTGGTTGTGGCTGTGTGACTGCTTCTTTCTGCTCCTGCCAGATTTAAACCTGAGCTACTGAAAGCGTTTAACCCTCCATTTCCATAGCCTGCTCTGTGCTGCACATCTATTCCTCTGACTCAGAGATGTGACTAAGCTCCTTTGTACTGACCCACTTAAACATGAAAACAAACAGCACCCAGCCAAGAAGCAATTTCTCTTGCAGAAAAATAAAATTGAATTCTTAATGTAGTATTCCCCAAACCCGCAGGCTGGTTTTGCTTGTGAACCAGAAGACAGTGCTCTGTGCAATTTTCATTAAGTGATTTCTGACCATGTCAGTTTTGTTTCATGGTAAACTAAACTTATAATTTAACAGTCCCTCTAAAGGGAGGGTCTGCAGAAGCACAGCTAAGATTACTGTGAATCTTCATGAAACAGTGAAGATTTTGTCCCCTAATGTGTTTGGGACTTTAGTTTGAGACAACACTGTCTCTGCCCACTGTGTTTATTCTTCTCAAAATGAACATAACCGAATTTTATCTCTAAATCCTTTACAAATTACAGACATCTTCCTTCGACAAATATTCAGGGGGCTTGCTTGTTCGTTTTTTACATTTAGACTGAATGAATGTGTATTCATTTTCTAAATCATAATCCCATACCACTCTCCAATTTTGGGGTTGTTTTGGTCCCCTGACTTTAGAAAAATGTCATTCCAAAGACCCTGCAGAAGTAGCATAAAAATGTACTGTTCCATACATTTAAAAGTACTCCTTTATCTTCTACCATGGTGATTTATAAAAACAAAGTCTGTTCACTACACATGAAAATACCTGGTGAGATAAATTTTTCCAGTTATAGTGCTGGTTTTGAGTGATTTATGGTCTATGATGCATGGGTGGAAATACAAAAACAACATTTAATAGGCTTGTTCCAAAACTCAAGCAACATAAAGACTCAAGCGTGTGCCTGTGCTACATGTTGTGGTCAGTACTAACAGTCATTACCTTATGACAGTAGCTGTTGTCAGCAAAACATATTCTGACCCACAGAAGTAAATCTGTGGGTTTCTGTGGCCAGTATTCCAATCAGAGGGGTTTTTAAGTCTTGCAGGAAAAACATACTTCTGACTGTGCTCACAGTGGAGGTGGTATCAGTATGAACTTGTTTAAGCTAAATTTCATGGATGGTAAGGAAGCAAGAAGTGCACATAGTTTTTCCCTGTGACACTGTCTCCCAGCTCACTCTTACTGGCACCACAGTACCTAGTGATGGCTATAACACAAATACAGTTCTCTTTGGGCATGCTGTGTGTTGCTCTTGTTAGCCATGGGACAGCCTTCCATTACTTTTTCTGCACGAACCAGTAACATCCTAAGTGTATGTTCATAATTTTCCTTCTTTATTTGCAGCACTATGAATGGTTACATGTTTCTGATTGTCTCTGCATACGTACGTACATATGTACTTCCCTCTCTCATAGTTATTTGCAACGTAGTCAATGAAATTATAGCATGACACCAAAGGAAGCAAATGTTTTTTTCCACTTATCCTGTAGAACTGGTGGTTAAAGGCTATATCTATGTTTTTAGTGTCGAAGGATAGTATGCCATATTGTCTCTATTGTATTTCATATTCTTTCTTCTTTTTAACACAGCCACACTGAAAAGAAGGGCAGGTACATAGTAAATGCATACAGAACCATTGATACTTGGAAGGTGTGAGGCTGGGTCAAAACAAATCAGCAAATCTTGATCTATCAATCATTTTTAATCAATGTTTATTCACACAAAATCTTATATAATTGCTTAAAAAATAACAAATGACCCATGCCTGCTGAATATTAGCCAGTTCTCCTAGACTATAGCAAAATAAGATACTCTGTGGTGCTGCAAGGCTAAAA
>NW_010263379.1:0-5319 GCF_000690775.1 Eurypyga helias
CCATTCTATGATTCTATAATTTTCTCATTCTGTAGAAGGAAGGATAATTCCTTCTCTCTTGCGTTATATCTTGGAACACTGTCAAGTTGTGAAGACAAACTAAAAAAACAACCCCCCCAAACCCTTTGTCTCCTCTTCTACAAGTAATAAATGATTAGGAAATTTATTTATAAAGCTCACACACACTTTTAATTTATCATTTTTGCTACTTCTCACACAGATTTTAAATGATACAGTAAGACAGCAGCTTATAATGTACAACATCATAATGTCACTTCTGAGATTAGCACTCAGGTTTGCATGCAGCTAATGACTGACTCATCTGCCTAAGCAGCAGTGGAAGTGTACAGCATAAACCTAAGTTTTAATTTACATCACTTATCACAATGATTTTTTCTCCAATTATCTGAAACTTAAAGGACACTACAAATTATAAATTAAATAATATAATCATTGCAAGAGCACAGGAATGTAACTGATGCTAAAGTATTACTGCATGTAGATGAGACAGATGACAAGCAGGTTGGAACCTGAAGACTTATGTGGTTGTTGCAACAGTAAATGTTGTGAGCATGCTGCACAGGGCTCCCTCCAAGAAGTGACACGTTCCTTGCATGAAAAACCAGGCTTGAAAAAGACTGCACAGGAAGTCAGCATCCTCTACCTATTCCCTCCCACACTAATTCCTCTCTTTCAATTTTACCTATACAACTAGTCTTTACATTCCTTGCCTGACAGACAGTTTAGTTCTGGCTAAAAGATTACTATTACCACCACCCAACTTTATGCGCTGACTTGAAAGCAACCAGGCGGTTCAACTTTTCCAAGCATAAATCACCACTACACTTCAGCCTGAGCACACAAAGGGTGTCCAAAGCTAAAGTCTTAGAAATGATTCAATTGTCTTAGCTTAAGTTTAAAAACCATGCCCAATCAGAGCTCAAATAAACAAAAGCAGGCATACTGTATGTTGAATCTCCATCCACAAGGTTAATGTATTTGATTCTAAAAACCAGTTCCTGCAAGAGATATGGCAGGCAACTCTTCATCTGTTAAGCCCCAGCCCAGTTAGGATAAATTAAATATGACCTGTACATTGAAACTGTTTTGCTTTAAAGTGATCCCATCTGTGATACTATGTGGGTATACCAGACTTATGGCATCAAACTTAACAGCATGAAGTGCTTGAAGTCTTGAAAAGGGGAAGGAGTCAGCTTACAACCTTTAAAATTTATTCATGCACCACATATTCCCCAAAGCCTGTGTAGTGAATATATTTAGCAAAGAAAACAAGAATTAACTCATTTTCCTTTTTTGTTCTGTATTTCACTTATAACAAGAGCAATTGCTCTTTGACAATGCATAATGTACACAGGAGATGACACTGACTTTTGTCTTTTTCCTATGCTTGTTGAAGAGCTGGCTGCAACAGAAGTGAGGTAACAAAACATAGCATACAAATTACGAGTTAAGGGCTTTAGAAGAGGCAATGGTTATCATACCCTGTCACAGAAAGCGCAAAAATGTAATGAAGGAAGTGCTTTCTTTTCCCCATGCACTTTTCCACACTGATTACTTACTTTTGTGACAGTCAAGCAGATTGTTGCTTGACCAAATACAGACACTACCTTTAAAGGCTGACCAAGTCAGTTAAACATGGAAACATAAATGACAGTGTATTACTTTGTTCATCCGTACACTCCCTTTGTTAGCCTGGAATATCATGAACAATATTATTACCACCAGGAACAGTTCTGTCACATTAGAATGAATAACATCAGACAAGCAGTTCAAATTCAAAAGTCCATCAGAGCAAATTTAGCTAGTTTAAGGAATAAAATATCAGGGAAGCTATGCTCAATTTTTCCCAGCATCCAGGTACAGCCAGTCTTTTTCTGTCTCATTCTGCTGGAGTTTGGAGGAAGATACAAGAGGTAAGAAGTGAGAGGTAGAGAGAAAATAAGCAGGCTAGACAAAGCAAATACACAGCATGATCCCTGGTATCTACTATCTCCTCTTCATACTTAACCTTACTGCTTACAGATGTTACTTCATGCAGAAAAGAAACCTGGAAGACAGTAGGCAAGGACATTTCCTCATACTTCAAAGGAAAATCTAAACTAATTCCTCTCATTTATCCCAGCAGTCATCAGAAGAAACAGAAAATCAGGGATCTATTTTAGATTTAAGCCAAAAGGGACATCAACATGAGATATTCATGGTTGTCAACTTCAAGCTTATCTGTCTAACAAGTAGATATATTTTTATTTGATGAAAAATAGTAAGGGACAGAGTACACTTTCATTCTTATGGCCTCATCTTACCCTCATCTACCCAGTATCACAAAAGACTGAATAGTTCCCCCCTAGCCATCATCTTTCTAGTTTTCCACCCCGCTATCATTTCACACTGCTCTTGGCCAGCAAGCAAAAAGTGCAAAGCAGGGTTATGACCAGAAACATGAGGGGGATGAGTTTTTGCTTGCTTTTTTAATTTATCAATTCATATTAAACAGCAGTAAAAAAAAAGGAGTCATGAATGAGGATTAAAAATTCCTATATTGGTCCTTCTTTTCTATCCCTGCAAAAGAACCAACTACTCTTTAACCATTAACCTGAGAAAACCAGACAGAAATACACTCCTGTGTATTTTGCAGCTCTATTTTTATGTAACTTGGGCCTTATGTCATTTAAGTTATTATTCATTCTCCCTACCAATACTGTACCTTTTCTAAAGTTTGGTGCTGACTCAGCTTGAAGGCCTCAAATATCAGAGAACCAATGCAAGATCTGTACATTCTTGGCATGAAGTCAATTAAGTAAATGATTTTACTGAATAAAACAACTAATTTTGTAATAAGTAGGTGTCAACTACCCTCCAGACAGACCCTTCCTTTCTGGCTTAGTGTATTAGTTTGCTTTCCCAAAAGATGTGATGCTGAGTATTACTGCACCAACATTTAAGTTACTTTTACTTATGCTTCTACAAAAAACATCTTGCAGTAGATGCCTTGCATTCCACTTTCAGAATGCCACATAAAAGTCTTTACATATTTTGGTAACTATCACAAAGAATCTAAAAATCCTAAATCTAAACCATGTATTAGAGACGGGATATTTTATGTTGAGGACAGCATTTGCATGAAGCTAGAATATGTTATTAAAAATAATAATGTCTGCATTTCTCATCATTCCAGAACTACTTCAAGAATTAAATCAAATCCACCGAACGGTTCTGGCTGAAGAAAAAAGTGAGGGGTAGAAAGGATCAAACGTACTAAAAACATATCCCAGCAGATGTTAAGAGGGATTTAAGTTTTCAGAAAGGAACCCAGATGGGTGGCTCCTGGGGTGTTTTGACTAAGACGCTCTCATTTGGCATAATCTCTTTTAACAGAATTTTTAAAAAGCCTGACAGAAGGAAAGGCACCACTGGAAAATAAAAGCTGCTTAAAAAGATGCAGAAAGCACAAAGGCAAAAATCCAGCAATATTTGTACCATTCAATCCACATGCTTGCTTTTTTCCCACCGGGATCGCCCGTCTTCTCCTTAAAGCCTTTTGAAGAATATTCGCCCCATAGATAATATGGGGATGGGGTGTTCCCTCCTTCTGTGGATGCTTTTTAATGGGCTCAATGAAGTAGTCTCCATGGGGCAGATGGAAATATCCAGTCTGAAAATAAGGGCAAAATAGTTAATCTTTACTGTCCAGTCAAAAACAAAATTTACTTTTTTCATATCATCATCCCTGAGCTTTTCTGGTAAGTCAGTCATTTACACTGCAGAAATACAAAACCAACAGGTTTTCAGCATTTATTTTGCTGCATACACCACTGTTGATTTGTACCTCATAAAGGCGTAACAATCTAAAGGAGAGTAGAAAAAATAACTTCATCCTAATACCCCAGAATCTCGTATACAGAGGCAGAAAATCCCCTATTTGTACAAAGCCACCGAAAGGTCAGAAGTTAATTTGTCAAACATGATGCACTAGAAAGAGTTGTATCTTGTTCTTCTGGTGTTTTGCATCCATTTGCCAGAGAACAATCCCTGAAGAGAAGCTGTTTCATAAGTGCAAAGTGTAATTCTGTTCCTAGCTGCGATTCCACAGTCAGATCACACAACCCATCAGGTGGGCTGGACTGTGTGGTTTACCTTCAACTCAGAGTACAAACTCACCCAGTCCCCAGGCTTACAATGGAAAAATTAAGTAGCTTTTTATGAATTACAGCAAGCTGTCGTGGTCACACAACTTGTGTGACAAAGGCTGCAACATTTCCCGTTCTGTAACTGAGCTACAGGGCCTTTGATATCCACCTGGACTACAGAGGGTTAGTTTACACCTCCCTCTGCCATCACCTAAGAGACACATGCAAATGGGCATGGTCGTGGTCCCTTGTGTCTCGGCATTTTTGCAAGGATTGCTAATACTGCAGAACCATTGTACAGCCCTTCCACTTCAACAGGACCAAACAGAGCAGGACCAAATCAACAGAGCAGGACCAAATCTATAGCAAAGGATCTATCCCAGCCCACACTGGGGATGTGACAGAAGCTTGAGGGATCCCACTCTTACAGCTTTGTTTCCTCTTCAGTTTCTTGCTGTCGTCAGCGCAGCCTCCTTAGCTTGCTTTGGATGCTCTGGATGAGGAAATAATGCAGCAAATCTGTGTTCCTGCAGCTGCCGTATTGACGCTTAAAAGGACAGACAAACTTAAGAACCCTTTTGAAACACTCCATGGTGTTATAATTTCCCTGGACGGTTGGGAAAGCCAGCATGAGGGCAAGGACAAGAGGAAAATCATATGAATGGAGGAATAACATCTATGTACTAGGAACCCAAAAGCAGCTCCTTGAGATCTCCACACAGTATGCTCCAAAGTCCCATCGACCCGACACCTTCTGCCTCCAGTCTCATTGCCACAGGCCCCACACATCCCACAGTACAAATACGTAACTGTGACTGTCATTTCACAGAGTTTGCCCAGCAGTTCTTAAGAGAAGAAACTCCTTCCTTACACTTTTCCGGTGCAAGTCAAAGCTTAAAACCCAGAGGTTGGCCTAGGTTACACACAAGGTTTCAAAGGTTCAGGACTCAAAAAACATATGTTAACTGTCTGGGATTATAGTTATTGCTTCTATGTTTTTTATTTCATTTTTAAGAAAAAAGATTACTTCTGATTCTTAAACATCCAAAAAATACTCAGGTTGCTTTTAAAATTATAAATCAAGGCTACTCTTGAAACAGGAGCTGAGACATACTACCAATGCAATATATCCCATGTTCGGATTGAATAAAGATGTCAGGCAAGCATGAAT
>NW_010263379.1:5359-8616 GCF_000690775.1 Eurypyga helias
ATGTGGCCTTCCACATGCTGCTCAAGGGATCAAAGCACTGCCACAAATCTTTGCCCATTAATTTTCATTTCACAGGATTAAATCTTCCCTGGATATTCTGAAAGTCCCAGTTATTTGACCTTCTTTTCCTGTTGTGTTTTTTAAACCAGTTGGAACCTGGAAGAACTAACCATCTTCACTGAAGCTGACTTTATAGGGCAGGCTGATTAGCCATTGGACTATTGTGTTGAAGTTGCATCTGTAAGAAGAAAGGTCAGGCAAACATATAAAAAATTAAATACATCAGTAGCAACCTCATTTCCCAAGCTCCTCCAGCAATGTCTGCATGTTAAAATTCAACTCTCCATTCAAGCTGTATGAAGCAGGAGAAAAAAACCCCAAAATTCATTGTACTTCATACTGCACATGTACACACAGGTGGCAGTATAGGTGTCCAATGAGCTAGCAAGCACTGGCTCCTACAGAACCTGGCTTCAGACGTTCACACTGAATTTTTTTTATTACTGTTTTCTTAACATTACTGTTTTTCAGTATGTAGTATCTATTTTCATAGCTCTTTCCTCTAACAACTTTACCCCAAGCCATCCCCGTTCCAGTACAGCCACCATACCCCCAGCCAGCCAGTATTCTGTGGCACAAGGTATTCTTGCCTCTTTCCCATCTCCACCTACTTGTTCTGCCACCAAATTATGGCCATGAGTACCCCCACAGTGCAGTGTGAGGAGGGAGGAAGGAGAAGCAAAGATACATGGAGCCTTTGTTGCCTCTAAACTCATTGTAACATGAACCCTGAATGCTGATTTAATTTACGAAACACACCTGATGCTCACTATGAGACTGAACATAATTCAGCACTTGGGAATCCTCATTAAAAAGCTAAGTTATAAATCATCACTGTTATGCAAAACTTCCATTTTCTATCGGTCTATGGACTAAAGCACAGCTCTACTCACAGTATCCAAAATCTCTGCAAACAAAAGGCTGGGGTGACACTGTGTTACGGTTCTTAAAAAAAAGATCCAGCAGAACATACAGTTTTCCAAGCAGTACACTTCTAGGTAAGTGGACAGATTGCAAGTAGTAACAAAAAAGTCATTTGCTCCAAATGTTCTCATGGATCCTAAATTCTAGTAGCAACAGAATTCATTTAAACAAAACTGATTGCCTAGCCTGTAACAAATTCCCCAATACAGTAAGATATTTATAATCTTTCCTTTCACTAGAACTTTGTGCTCTGGGAGTTTCTGAAAGAGTCTGAAATCTGGATGAAACCTTTATTGCTACAACACAGAATGAGAGAAACACCAACACATCCAACATGGCATTTTAGTGCTACCCGCACTCTCTCCAATGTAGAGAGTTGCCTCCATGTGTTCCCTGTTACAGCACAGCGATGGGATGCTGTAACCAGGGATCAGGCCATGTGTTACCAAACATCCCAGCGTACTCACTCTTCCCTGACAGTTTCAATATATGGGTTTTCTCTATCCATGTTCCTAGCCTGAAATCAGTGCATGCCTTGCCCTCATGTATCTTGCAACTGCGGTTCTCATGGTGTACAGCACGTGGAGAAAGCAAGCTGGAAGAGAAGATGCAAGCAGAAAATGTAAAATAACCTGAATAGATTCTCTGGTCTGTATTACTACTCCCAGTCACCAGTCCAAGAGGAGATGATGGTTCCCGAGTCCAGTGTTTTAAATACAGCTCTGTAAACACGACACAGAAATGTTTAAGACCCTGTGTTATCTAAACTACCATAAGCCAAAGCAAATTTAGGGAGGCTCAAGAACTCTAGACCTTTCTGCACAGCCGTAGTATGCTCGTGACTGCAAAAGTAACTGAAGAGTGATACCAACAATGTGCATTACTCCATAACTTCTAAAAATCTGTATGTGACATGCTCCACTTCTATCATCTGCAAACGGCTGTACTGTGTGCCTAAACTTACCAGAGATCAGAAGGTGGCCCAGTGTTTAGCTCCTGTAAAACATCAGTTCTGGAACTTGCCCCAAGAGTTTCCCCTAATTCTAGTACCATGTGAATATCTAAAAAGTTGTGCCAGTTCCACTTTTCCACTACAAGACGAAGAGCTAATACCCTCCAGGATAAAAGTTCTTCCACTGGCTATTCCCAAATGTAACTGGAAGATAAGTTAGGCATTTGTGTATGTTCACAATCAAAACCCTTTATCCTTCTTTGTTTATCCCGAAACTATTTTATTTTTGACTGACTGGCTGTCAGGTAGAAACCATGATTTTCATTCCTGTCCAGAATCATAAAGAGCAGCACAGACAAGTTACAATGTGAGTTATAAATTTAAAAAAAATCCATCAATTACACAGTCTATGAGTTGGAATTGTAAAGACCCTATATATCACTACTAGTAAATAAAACTATCATGGTTTTAACTCTCAGAAATGTGGTTCTCTCAGAAATAGTCCATTACGGGGTGGGGGGGGTGGTGTGTGGGTGTGTGTGGAATTTTCATATTTCAAATGCTAATTTACTGGAGGAAATCATACTTTCTAAGAATTCATTTTCTTGCTTTGCCTTACAGAGAAATGTGTTACAGAAATACTTGTGTAAATTTATGGGTAAAGCCAATTAAGGAGATCCAAGTGGGAAATGCATTGTGCCTGCCAGTGCTGCTTGGGATAAAGTGACTGTAGGAGTCTACTTCCAGCACAGAGATGTGCTTTCCAACTATTTCCAGAGACTCCCAGTACCTACTGAACTCGTGCTCTGCACTTGCACTTTCATCCTGCACAGGTTAAACACTGAGAAATGAAACGCTGAGACCAACTGGAAGAAAATCTGACCAATCTTCACATCAAACTTACTTCAAAGCACTCAAAGAACCAGCAAAATCCCCTTTGCTGATTAAGCACTTCTTTAGGTTTGCTCTTTGTACCTGTTTTTTTGACTCACAAATACAGTACCAAGAATTTTTTATTTAAAGTCCATGATATTTCAAGCTATGTCTACACACAATGTATGCTTTTCTCTTTTTTTAAGCATTTTCAGCATGATCTCCTCCTGAGTGCATTCACGTGGCCTGAGAATACTCAAAGGAGCACAGCTGTGACAGCCCCATCGGAAATAAGCCAGCCTTACACTCACCAGAGTTTAGTTTTCACCACTCTAAAAAACGACTGCAGCCAAGTTTCCCCCATTTAAACGTCTTTATGAAAAGTTACTGTGTAAAATAGTAATAAAAATGGCCAGAAAACACTGGGGGGGGGGGGGGGGGGGAAGGG
>NW_010263379.1:8647-13381 GCF_000690775.1 Eurypyga helias
GGAGGGAAGAGGTGTGTCTGTGTGGTGTGATGTAAGGGTCCGTAGGGTGGTTTGTTTCCCTCAATTCCTACAAGGGAAAATCTAAAAATCTACCATAGCAATTTTTTCTAAATTTCTGTTCTCCTCTCCTTCAGATCTCCCCCTTCACCCTCAAATTCTGACATATTTTGGCCCAAAATGTTCCCGAGACTGTATTTGGAAGTGCTGCTACACTACTTAATGGCATTTTTACCTCAAGTGCCTCATTATTTTGACACAAACATCTCCCTGGACATGTCGCATCTCCCACGCTACATGTCTCTCGCCAAGAGGACATGATGATCCTGGGACACTTCTGACTCAAACTTATCAACCAAATATTTTGATTTTCAGTAGAAATCTGCAATTTCCAGTGAAAATAGGGTATTTTTCACATATTTCATTCGGTCAAAAGTCTAGGGTTTTTGTCAAAGCGTATTTTCTGGCAGATTTTTTTTTTCAATCAATTCCATGTGGGAAGATGAAGCCAAGTCCTATGGGAAGGGAAAAGAGCAGCTTTAGCCTTGGCTAAGGTTTTGCAATTGCAATGTTATCCCACGCAGGAGGAGCTGGAATTAGTGGGTGTATGTCGAGAGAAAAAGGGAGGGAAAAAAACAACAATCTGCAGACTAAAGCTATATAATTGAGTATGTTGGCAATACTGCCAAAAAATAACATCTGTAGCAAGAACAGTGTGTACCTCACTGAAAGCAGACGGCAGTATTTCTGACAATGGGGCAGTGATGGACTCTGAGAATACAGAGAATTTTTAGATGCGACACTGAAGACAAGATGCTGGTTTCAACTTTAAGTACTTTGGTCCAGATGCTTATTACAACTGTTATGCATGGTAAGAGAAAATCAGTTTGAATAAAAGCATTTTCTAATTAAAGAAAAAATTGTGCCGTAGGAAACATGCATTACCAGAGAACTTCAGCTGCATATAATCAAAACTGAACTGGTGAAGTGAATTTCCATGCTGAGTTTATTTTCCTTTTACAGCTTATTACTTAATTGCTTTCTGTGTGCTATTTCTTTCCGAAGAATATTTCTCTTTGAGTTGTCATCTGTTCCTATCTCAGCCAGAACACAAACCCCATGGCATGAGGGTCCAGATAACATTTTCACCTCTGTCCTCAGCTAGAGCTACAAAAAATGGATCTGCCATGCTATATTGCTCAAGCAGAAAGGAAAAGGTTGATTATTTGTTAGGTACGGAGAAATTTTGTCAAAAGACTTTTATGAACATGACCCACAGAAAAGGACAACATTCTAGCTCTAATAGAGTTCTCAGAAAAAAGCAATGCTTGCAGCAGCATTTGGTGAAAAAGGTGCTACAACACTGGAACACAGCCTTACAGTCTTAACACAGCTTTGGTCCAAAGTTAAAATAGCTCATTTTTAAGATGACAAGGTGAGTGAAAGAACAGGATACTATCATATCATAAGATTATATATGCTTTTGTCACACTTGCTCTCTTATATATTTTAGAAGCTGCCAGAAAGCTGCTCAGAGTCATCAGAAATGTGCAGTTAGGCCCTGCACACTGTGGGCTCAGTAAATTCAATCAAACAGAAAAGAGGAGGGGGGGAAATCAATGCAAAGCCAAATTTACAGCAAGATGGACTTTTTGTGTCAGAAATCAGGCATTAAAGTAGAAAGAAGTGTCCCATAATCCTCCAGTTCTCAGGTTCTTAACAGTCAGACTTCAATCCTGAATACTTCTGAAATAAAGGTCTATCTGGCTAGGCAAATACCCTCAGCAAAAGAGAAAAGTCAAGTTTCTATGGTCATGTCAATCGGCTGCCATACAGGCACTTCCAATTCATGATGGCTCAGCTGAAAGACGTGGCAGAGAGTCATTACTCCAGGTTACAGCATCAGCTTGCTGGTGACCGCACTCAACTTCACGTCTTCTTTTCACTGCAGGACGCGTTCCTTCCTCTTCCCGCAGTTTAGTGAAGATGGGGGCTTTCAGGAAGGTTGTCTAGGATACATTTTAAGAAACTAAAGGCATTAAAAATCAACCCTTTATAAAAAAGAATGAGAGAAGCAAACATTCCAAATCCTGTGTTCATTTGCTCCTCTGCTGTGCCCCAGAAAGAGTTCATTAAGCAATACTGATAGCCAGGAATAATTTCTATGGATCTCCAACTCACTGTGAGCTTTGCATCTCATACAGAATCTGAAGTACTCTGGCTACATTCACTTATACTTGTGGAAATTATATGTGAAGCCAAACTTCTGCTGGGACTGAGCATGCCCACTTGAAAAAAATACAACTTGGAACACGTAACTTTAAAAAGACATCTTTGTTCATACTTCAGGTCATGGCGTCCTCCGCTATCAATCTTTACTGTCCATCCTAAAAACACATATTTTCTGATTATCCTTAAAGAGTCCAGTTGTCTCATTCATACATTCACTTGTGGTTGCTCTGTTAGCCATGGTTCTATTTGCATCGTAGAAATATCCCATCCTCTTCTTGTGTTACGATGGAACATCCACAAACAAAAGATGTGTGAAGCTGCTTAGAGCCCTGTTGGTCTCTCTACAGGCTTCTGTTTTGAGATCTCAAGCAGTTTGTGAGGAACATGAAGCTGTGTTCCCCGTTTCTACATCTCTAACTGCATCACAGTGCCCAGCAGCAGTTGCTTCACGTCCAGTTTCCAGAGAGCATTTCAGCTTTCTTCCACATCCACATTTTCTACTTTTTGAAGTATGACCCATTTGATTTTCTTAAGCCAGAACTGTCCTTCTTGCTGCATCTAAAGCTCAGACACACCATTAAATTCCAACAGAGTAAAAATCTATTGTCCATTAGAGAAGATATAGCCATTTGTATAGTCTTAAAATACAGCAAAGATGACAATAAATTTTACTCAACTTCCAGTGCTTCTTATATTAAGTTGAAACACGCCTGTGTTCACCACAGGCTGAGCATCCAGCAGGGAGACTGCATGTCACAGCTGTCTCTTAATTCATTAACTCTAACCCAGTTTGAACCCTTACTCGACTTCCACACTGCAGCAGACAGAACCAAGGGGGCTCTGAAGCCCAGCACACTGCCGAGAGCTGGGGCACCTTTTATCAACATTTCCTTTGTCACTCAATTGCTGACAAGTCCGCTGTGTCTTTGGAGAAGGCAACATCGCAGTCCTTTGGGATGCCTAGTGTGCTCAAATCCAGTGAGGTGACACCCCAGCGGGACAGGCTGAGTGGATGGTCCCTGGTCTGTGCCCCGAGCTCATCCACACAGCAAGTTCTATCATTCCTGAGGATACAGCACAGAAGTTTTTCCTCCTGCAAAAATCAGGGATATCACCTGGGGGAATCCACGAAGCAAGAAGTATGAGTAAGTAGCCAATAAAGCCTCAAGCTCTACGTCAGGGTGAATCTAATAGCAAGTTAAATCCAAATTAAAAATCAATAAGCTTTGCTATCCAGCCTGAAGGACACTCTTTGATGAACAATAATGCAATATTTTTCTGAGTCTTTGACTTTTCCTCTTATCCATGCTTTCTCCATCCTCCATCTTCCCTCTTGTTATACTGGGAAAAGGAAAAAAGAAAAAAAGAAGGAAAAAAGGAAAAAAAAAAAGGAAAAAAGGAAAAGAAGGAAAAAAAAAGAAAACAAAGGAAAAAAGAAGGAAAAAAAGGAAAAAAGGCTGTTTCTTCAGGTGCAAGAGGCTTACTTTGACTACAGACATGACAGGGTAAAACTCTTGCAAGTTTTGACTTCATTTGGGATCCAAAAACAACTTGGCACGTGTCAGTGCTCTGAGACAAAACAAAAAATTTACTCAGTTCTTCCAAAAATGACCTTTAGTTTGGGAAAGTAGGAAAGAGCAACAGCTGGTTTATTCCTGAAAAATACTCTTGGAACTTCTAATTCATACCTTTCTAATTAAACTTGTTCAGAAAGCACTGTATCCAGGGGGCTTACACTGTATAAATAGGGCTTTTTTCATCTCATTAATATCAGAGCAGCTTCTCATGAAAATGAAAATAAACACTGTAAAAATGGTTTGTACTACTCAGCATTTGAAATCCCCTTTGAGACTTCTGGAGAAGTGCTAAAGCTTTGATCTGGAAGGCAGTAAACATTTACAGTTTGCAAAGCAGATCAAGTTTGATGATCTAAAGCCTAAAACTGAAGAGTAAAGATTTAAATACCAGACGGGTACTAGGTTCCTCACCTAAACTGTACTTTCTAATAACAATTAAAAAAACCAAGCATGAGGATCCAGAGAACAGACATGATCTGTAATCCTGGAGACAGAAAGTAGCATCGCTGTTTTGGCTTCCTGATATTCTAAAACTAATTTCAAGCTCGTGAGCATGACAATGTTAATACTGCAGAGCTGACACTTTATTAGAGAATAACTAAATGCAAATATTTGATCAAATGACATGGGGCATTGTTTCTATTCACAAGTATTGTTTGTATTACTGTGACCCACAGGAACCCTAGTCAACAGCCGGAAAAGCTGTTACAAATGACAGCTGCCACAACGTGTGCAGATAGATGGAAGAAAGCACAATTATCCCATTTTTTGCTGGATGAAAGCCTGTCAGGAGCTTTACTCTCCTCAAGAGCAGAGCAAGGGAAGGTCACAGCTCAACTTCTTCCACTCCACAGAAATTATTCTGCTTGAAGAAACCTAAGTCTGTGAGGAAAAGCAACATCAGACTGGACTACACTTACCCAATCTG
>NW_010263379.1:13404-20032 GCF_000690775.1 Eurypyga helias
TCCAGCCCAAAAGCAAGCAGAGATGCCGAGACAGACAGCATATTTTAGGTCTGTAGCTGTGATCATAGATGTGCTGGAGAAGAAAGCTTCTGCCACTCTTTTCCCCTAACTCATGAAGGTTCTGGCTGCACACCACAGATGGGGCTTACGAAGGAATTTCAGCAAGCCTAGGAAGGATCATGCCAACACTTACCACCAAAGTGTCATAGAATCATAGAATCATAGAATGGTTTGGGTTGGAAGGGACCTTAAAGATCATCTAGTTCCAACCCCCCTGCCATGGGCAGGGACACCTTCCACTAGACCAGGTTGCTCAAAGCCACATCCAGCCTGGCCTTGAACACTTCCAGGGATGGGGCATCCACAGCTTCTCTGGGCAACCTGTTCTGTGCCTCACCACCCTCTCTGGGAAGAATTTCTTCCTGATATCTAATCTAAACCTCCCTGATTTCCATTTGTACCCATTACCCCTTGTCCTATCACTACAGGCTCTTGTAAAAAGTCCTCGCCCAGTACCCTTGTAGGCCCCCTTCAGATACTGGAAAGCTGCAATGAGGTCTCCTCGGAGCTTCCTCTTCTCCAGGCTGAACAAGCCCAATTCTTGCAGCCTTTCGTCATAGGAGAGGTGCTCCAGCCCTCTGATCATCATTGTGGCCCTCCTCTGGACTCGCTCCAAGTGGTCAATATCCTCCTGATATTGAGGGCTCCACAGCTGGACGCAGCACTCCAGGTGGGGTCTCACCAGAGCAGAGTACAGGGGCAGAATCACCTCCCTCGACCTGCTGGCCACACTTCTCTGTCACACCTCAGTAACCTAAAAGGCAGCCTGAACTGATGCCCTCCGTCTCTTCTTCACTTACCATTAATGCTTCCAATGCCGTTCTAAGAGGTGACTTCCCCACACCAAAAGATAACCTCGGAGTTAGATGTGACGTGGAGCTTCAGCTGCATGCCTACAGAAGGAAGCACGGCTTCTGCTCAACAACTGCTGCCTGAAATGCACTGCCCTCGTCTCCTTCCATGGGTGGTACGAGAAAACAGCTGTTGCGTTTGCTCTGCACAGCCCTGCAACAGTCTGCGCGCCATGGTCAAGCTGCAGCTCGCTGTGCTATCATCGGGGAGGAACAAAGGGGGAGGGAGCTTATCAAAACCAAATACCTTAGGAAACAGGAAAATTCAGTCCCAGGTTGAGGGCAGCTGTGGCACCATGAGGTATCAGTGTTGGGTGACACACTACACTGAAAAGGTAAATTTGCATCACAACCAGTGGCTGGGTTGAAAAATGATTGAGAGAAAGAAATGGGATGTGGAAGGAGAGGGAAGAAGAAATTAAATGAAAGAGGAAGAACAAGTTTCAAACCAGGTCCCAAAACTTGGAGGCCAACATGTAGGCCCTAGTACACAGCTGATGCTTAGCACATGGCAGCCGGGGAACCAGCACGATGATAACCGGCAACCACAACCGAAGTGCTAAACTTCTGCTGGCCTGAGGCAAATCACATGCCACTCATTTGACTTTCCCTGTTATTTCTGTTTGCCTGAGAGAGGAGAACGAAGGTATTTTATGACTGCACCTGGCCAACCACCGTGCATGTTTTTACAAACGTAGTCCAAGTCCCAGCTCCCATGCATACCAAAGCTAAAGGCTGATCAAATTCAGCATTGGGTTCAGATCAGTTTAAAAGCATAAAAGCACTTAAGTTAGCTCTGAACTTGATTTAAATTCCTCCTTGAAGCTTGGATTCTGACTGAAAGCCAGTTCTGCTTATATGAGAGGCAGAGCATAGATACAGATATAACATCAAAATTGCCTGCACATGTGAGACACAACAGCTTGCAGGCAGAAACGTAACAACCCTCTCAGAGGAGCAGAAGGATGACCTATACTTTGAAATTCAAGTCGTGCAAAAAAAAAAAACCAAAACACCACCAAACCCCAAACCAGTAAGAACAAAAGCCTGCAAGCCAAACAAATACTCCTCAGTCTACACACAGTCAAGTTTCAGCTCAAAACTTGGCAGGACCTATACTCAATAAGAATCAAATCAAATTATCAAATTTGGTACAAAACCAATAACTGAGTAAACTACTTATGCTAAAACTAGCATTAAATCCCTGCTAATTCCAACACCCTGACAGCTAGGAGCTAAATCTGATTAAAAGTCAACTACCTTCTCTGACATGCTGAATACTTTATGGTCCCTCCTGAACCTGGTGGGATATCAGCAAGTCCAACCCTCTCCAGAGTAAGGTCCTGTTATAGTGAGTACCTGAAAAGGCTGGAAAAGACACAACATGGGGAAGCCGCAAGCGTTACAGGGAAACTGGAGAGTTTCTGCCTGTGTGCTGTCTGCCCTAGCACAAGAAGTAGGGAGCTACAAAAGAAGCTGGCAAGCAACAAAAGATTTTTTCACCCAAGACATACTTGAGATGAAGGATCATTTGCCACAGAAAATTGCAGATGGGAAATGTTTTAGAGAGGTTCCAGCAGTGCCTGGATAAATCCATGCAGGGAAGATTAGTCCTGCATTTTTAAACAGAAAAATACAACCTACAGCTCAGGCAGACAATGTGTCAAGGAGATGTCCCTGTTTTTGAGCCCTGTTCTTACGCCTCTCCCCAGGAATCTGCTGCTGACCATTATTTCCTTCTGCAAGTCAGCGGCATACTCAACAGAGCCAAGGGTCTGGCAACTTAACACCCTCCACCAACACAGAAATCACAATCTGCTTGCTCAGGTGCTGCCTTTATAGGAGCTTTTTCAGTAGAAAAAGAGGCTTTCTTGGTTGGGTGCTTAGCTTTCTTGGTTGCTTTGGCAATCCTAGGTGCTTGTTCCTATTGTGCCTTTCATGCTCCAGACTTTTATTTCTTTCAGCTGTACATCAGCCCAAGAAAACCTTCTGGGATTTCACAGCTGGACATGTGCACTCCTTCCCATCTCGTTAGACTAGACCTTCTTGTCCCAGGCTGACTATGTGGCAGGATGGACTTCTGGGCTGACCTTGTACTGCCATAGGTCTTAACTCTTCATGGAAGCAGCAACCACTTCCTTTAAAAAGCCTCCCTTTTCCAAACCGTTCTTGAGGATCCTGTTTTGTCTGCTTGTAAAAAGAAAATGTCTTGGTTGTGCGGCTCACCCATGGAAATCAAAGGGATAGATTTTGGTCTAAAATCAATGAATTTAGGATTCCAATTTTTGAGCTTCACATGTGTTTGTTTCTTTTGTAGAATATTTCTGTAAAAAATCAGGTTTTGCCTGTTGAAAAAGCTGTTTGAAACTGACAGAAGAATTAGACTTTCCACCAAAATAGTTCCTTGCTTGACTGCAAACAGATTGGTTTTGGTATTCTGGAAATACAACACTGCAATAGAAGTGTTTCATTTTGTCTTGCTTAAAAGCAGCAGTTATCCTTTTATGTCTGAATGTGGTATCCTGTAGCATAAAAACCAAGACAATGTAGAGAAGAAATGGACTATTTATCTGAAAAATATTCTGCAGTAAAACACTTTTGGGAACCAGGCGGGTGAGGAAAAATATTTGGTTATAGCAAAATGACTCATTTTCTTTCTGTTGTTCTGCTGTCAGCTCTTCTTTTGCTCACAGGATGCTGAAGTTTTGTCTTCAAAATTGGCATGTTTAGAAATCCTCACAACGTACCTCTCAGGAATTTAGAAATTATGAAAATCCCTTTTAACTTAAAAAAAGGCAGAGATGTTCAACATTTCTAAGAATTCAGCAGTTTGTTTCTTTAGGATGTACAATACTTTTTACGTGAAACTGATTTTGTGTTATGTATGAAAATATACAAAAGAATAAGAAAATACTTTTTGTACAGATCAAACAGATTTTGTCTTCGGATTCAACCCCTTCTTGAAGACATGCTTGCAGTTCTGTAGACTAAATGCTTAACTGAAAAAGGAAGTTTACTGAAACCTAAAATATACGAAGTATCTTTGGCGCCTCCTCAGCACAAGCGTAAGAATACTAAAAATTCAAAAACTTGTTAACAATATAAAAAAATATATAAGATAAAGACTATATCATACATAGTCCTGACAGAACTCCAGTGGACTTCAGAGTTCTTTAGAAGAAAGGTATATTTGATCCATAAACTTCTAATAAGCTTTCATGTGGTCAGGGAGCTTTTTGGAAGCAGATTTAGGAAGGAAGTCAGGACTGAATCATTAATTCATCTTTCACTCCTCACAAAAGGTGAACTTACAAAACAGTATGTGCAACAAGCAATTCATTCTGCTGTCACTATTACCCAGAGCTGCACAGCTAAATACCACAATTTTACTGAAGGAATCTTTACAGCTGAGAGATGAGACTGTGACTTTCTGAGGGAGGCATTTTCAAAACCAGGATTTTTGCACAGGATGATGCTGTATCATGACAGGGGCAGTAAAGCACCAGCAATGGAAATGCTGCCATTGAAAAACAATGTTTTTGCAACAGCGGAGCAAATGCTATTTTGGTTCTGCCCAGTAACAATTCAGGCAAGATTTCCTCAAGTTGATATTGTCAGTGCTACATCTTTCTTCTTTCTTCCCTCCAACAATGAGAACCAGAAAACAAACACTGAACCAAATACATCCCTGGCTCAACCTCATTGATTTATTTGCAGCAGAAAAGGATCTGACAGCCTACATCACAACAAACGGTGTGCAGATTCCAAAGGCAATGAATAATCCGCTCTAGGCTCAGATGGAAAACATGCATTGTCCCATCCCTGCTTCTGCTACTTTAAAATATGCTTGACCTTACTCTACGCTCAGTACTCAACACATTGGTGGCACTTTGAGATCCCCAACAGGCATTTGTAAGAAAAGACCTTCAAGCAGGTTCTGCCAGAGCTGAGCTGCAAGCGGAGAGGTGGCTGGCAGAACCGGCAGCTGAACCTCACTTTGAGCAGGCCTCTTCCCCCAGCACTGCTGCCTCTTTTCCAAGAGCTACACCACCTACTCCTAGTCCAGGATGCACACTTCCACTGACTGGCTCATCCCACAAAAATGGTTGTGTTTTGCAGTACATCTCTGGATTTTGCCCAATTTTCTTCAAAATGTCAGGACTTGCATGTGGCTTGTTGCAGCTTCAGCCAGTCTGCCCAGTGCTGCTGAGACAGCGCGGCCGCCCTCCCACCTGACTGCCCATCCCCTGCACCTTACCCTCCTCCTTAGCCTCCAGACCTCCCCATGAAGTTACTGCCCAAATTGTCCAAAACTGTGTTTAGCTTCCCCACATAACCTGATTTGATTAACTTGGCACAGCCTTGGATTACCTTTCATTGAGAAGCATTTGAGAATATTTCAAGGAAAGAGCCATGCGCAGTTACTGAACAAGATCTGTTTGTGTCTCCTGTCTCCCTCGTGTTCAGACAGCCTTTTCAGAAGGCTTTTTTCCGTAGTTCAAGTCTCAGCGATCATTTTGTGAGGCTCCAGGGAAGCTTTGGGGATTTTCTTGTCTGCTGTCCTTAAACAATAATTGTGATAATTCAGGAAGACTGTAACACAGATGCAGAAATGAAAGATTAGCTCTAGCTCCAGCATTCGAAATCACGACCAGCTCTCAGCCACAGCCACATAAAGTGCAGACAGCAGGCACATGAAAGAAAGCAATGGATGCAGTAACACATACACACACAGCGTAAAATCAAGTACATGGGAAACACAAGCGTTGTAACAAAGATCTCTGTTGGATCCCTGCAATTACAGAGCAGAAGGTTTGAGCAAATGTGCACTACAGCTAGACCAGAACTGAGAAGGGAACTCTTACCACAGGAATTTTTAATTAATCCTTGACTTGCAACAAGCCAAATGACCTTTTTCTCATTCTATTGGCAATGCATAAACAAAAATAAGTGAGTTTAACTAAACTTGCAGTCCTCCAGATGGGACATTTGTACAAATACATATATATATATATGTTAGCCTTTTTCAAACTGTAGGTCATTTCCCTCTGCAGCTATAAATCCTTTAGAAATATACTCCAGCTTGCTGCAAGCATGTCTGCCTGCATACGAGAAAAACAGACAGAGAGGTAAGTTCAGAGCATATAAACCCATTTTACTGATCATCTGCCATCGATCCTTCAGACATAAGGGATCCACAAGGATTTTTGGACAATACAGCGTAAGTCACAACTCTGAATTACCTGTAGGCATAACAGCCCATAAACGGCAGATTCTGGACTGCTAACACTAACACCCAGCACCAAACACTGGTGAACGTTTTAGGACTATTCACACTGTTGCTGGGATTTGCCAGCTGGGTTTCAGAACTGAAGGGTGAAAAACCCCTCACAATCAACAGAATAATCCATCCCCTTTGTTGAAAGGAAAAGGTAGAATACCAAAATGTATGTCAAGTGTACTATTTCCCAAAGGAAAACATCCCTTTCCAGCCTGTACTCATCCTGCTGCCTTTTGTTCTACACTCAGAGTCCCACAGCAAATGCATAGGTTTTTGTGATGTTTACGCAGAACCTAGAACAATGCCTGTGACTCAGACACGCAGCACTTCTCCAGGGGACAGGGGGCAGCTTGTAAGAAGCATGGAAAGACACTTTTCAGCAGGGCCTGTTGAAACAGGACAAGGCGTAATAGTTTTAAAATAAAAGAGGGTAGAT
>NW_010263380.1:0-3577 GCF_000690775.1 Eurypyga helias
CCCCTTCTTCTTTTTTTTCTTCCTTCTGTGGAAACAAAACAAAGCTCTTGGCAAGGGAGCCTGCACTTACAGTCCTCTTCCTTCTCCTTTGTGAAGCGTGATGTCACCACTTGGCACCGGGAAAGCCATTGTTTCGGCGAGACTCCCATAAATGGCCTTTCTGTGCTCCTGATTTACATGTTAAGAAATCGGATGGGAATTGCTTGCCGTGGTGACTCCCACTTTCCTTTCAGTTAAACATCATTTGGTAGTAAATATCCACAGGATACATTGTAATTCATGGTACATCCTGTCTACCACCTAAGCACTCTTTTTTGTTGTTTTCTGGAACTCTCAATTTGAACGGAATTTGCAAAATAAAGCTCTTCTTCCCTTCTCTCCTTTCTCCTCCTTCTCCTTCCAAACATTACAAATGTTGGCTCTGATATTTGAACATTTCAGTCCTAGAACAAAGACATTTTGTTTCTTTATTTCAGAAGTAAACTCATAATGGTGGCACACTTCCAGAGTGGTGTACTATTCCTTATGGAATCGTATTTACTATGCCTTAGACAAGTCATGGCAAAGCTATTCTGTTTTGAAACTGCTCGGGATTGATTCATTTTATAATCAAGTGTTCTCTCTGGAGTGCAAAAAAAAAGAGTGGGGTTAAGTCAGAAGATAAAGGAGTTTTTGTGATTAAAGAGCTAGATAAAACTCATGGCATCTACAATCTTCTCTTAGGCTTTGGCAAGTAACTTAGTATCTAAGTTTTTCACTGGTAAAATGGGGAAAATAATTCTCCATGGCTTTGGGTGTGTGTGTGTTTTGGTCTTTTGTGTTTTCTTGTGCGTGTTTGGTTTTTTTTTGTTGTTGTTTGTTTGTTTGTTTTTAATTGTTTTGAAGCTCTTAGGAACAGAGTGCTTCATGTGTGTACAAGAACTACCACAGTGGCTTCCTGATCTCAGATGAGCCCTCGATGAGCCATTGCAATAAAATAATAACAATTATATTCAAAATCCCAAAGAACCTCAAACTTGGTGGAAGTTCAGATCTGATCTGAATCATTTTACTCTCTGACAGGATAAGGACATTGTAAACAACAGCCAAAAAACACTGACTTCCAAAAAGTCAGTACCCCTCACCAATGAGCCACATCATTTGGAGTACTACATAGATCTTTGTTCAGGGTTCAGGCAGTTCCCAGTTACCAGAAAAAGCTTGATGACGTGATTACTATATTTTTTAAAGCTTTTAAAAATATGCCTATGATGAACATTTGCCATCTGCATCTGTTACAATGTGATAGGCAGGATCCTTGATTGATGTAAGTCAAAGTTGCTCTATTTTGCACTGTATTAGGTTTGGCTCTCTGCCTTTTAAATAAAAAGGGAGCTCAGATATTGTTGTAGGTACTGCTGTGAGCTATTTTTACTTAGTCAACCAAGAAAAAATATCACCAGCCTAAATAAAGAGATTTTTAACAAGTCCTGAGTAGGTACTCTGGGGCTGTGAAAAATCTGTTTCTTCTCAGAGAGCATCTGGAACCCCCAGTGGAGCTCTGGCCCGTTCCCATATGCTTTTCTTCCAGCAATAACACTGGAGAGTGGCAGTTTCCCATCAGCTCTGCAGAGCAGAACTGTAACCTCAGGAAGGAGTGAATAAACATCATTGCCAAGCAGCAGCTCCTGAGGAGAAGGGTGAAATTTCACGTGTCTAGTTCATGTGGAGAAAGGAATGTTGACCAAGTACATCTGAATGAGTGGAAAAATATCGTGGGCTTCATTAAAATTACTTTCTCCTTCTGAAGACTTGACAACTGCTGTCTGTTTCACGACAACAGCATTTTCCAACAACAAAATTGTCAAATAATGCTGAAGCAACCTTTATGGAAAGAATTATTAAGCAACTGGCTTATAATTAGCTAGACAAAGGAGACACTTTTTTAGACACACTTTACACTGCGAGTACTGGATAAGGCTGTAATTTGTGTTTTATCAGACAGCATGTGTGCCTGAATGCAACGTCAGTTTAGTATTCAAAAGCCTATTTATTTTTTTGAGAGTAAGAAGTTGATATCCTTTACAGCTGTTAAAATCCAGCTAAGGCAACTAAATGTTATTATTTAATTAAGAGCTTCGCAAAGCAAGAGATATTAGTGCGTGAAACAGTATGTCTTCTAGCAGATAATGTGTGTTTCCAAGTGGGACCTCTGAAAGAATACAAATGAACTCATCTGGAACTTGGAGTAAAAAAAAAATATTAAAACAATGAAGAGAAAAAGATAAGTAGGCAGCAGCCAGTGAAAGAAAAGGAGGGAGAGAACAGATATCATAGAAAAAGTTATATATAGTATGGAAAATAAGTTATAAGGATTTGAAAACATCTGGAATACATTTCTGGAATGTCTCTGAAAAAACAAAACAAACCACAGGAGGAAAGTCAGGCTAAGCGTTACTCTATTCTTTTCTTCCTTTCCTATTTAAAGAGGTGGGATGCAAAAAATGTTTGATGTTAATGGAAAAATTCCTTCCCGTATATGTGTCTTGCCTTCATAGACCACAACTGAGTAAGCACAAACTTAATTTTAAACATTTTGACATCTCCTTAAAAATCAATGGGATTATGCCTGTGTTAGAATTAGGTGAATAAAAGGGCTTGAGTGAAAATCTATTTCCAGGGATTTTGGTGAGCATTGGAACAGGTTGGCTCCAAGTGCCTTGCCTTGATGTCCTACACCTTGAAATTCACAGAATTAAAAGTGGCATTTTTTAACTGAACAGGATCTATAGAAAGACCAGTTATTAGCCCAAAGTCTAGTGAAGAACATTTTTCTCCTAGTTCAGCTTCACTATGCAAAAAGTATTAAGGGTGGAAAGGCTAGTAAAAACCAGATTTTTCAGACTTGTTAAGGTATCACTTAAAATAACAGCTTTTGCTATGAATATAAGAAACATCCAAAAGTAAAGATTTTCAGATCTGCAAATGTGATACATGTGACGTATGTCATACTTCATTTTAGAGGGGTGCTTTGTGTTGGTCAAAACTTAACTGCTCTTGCTGAGATGTGTATCCATCCAAAGAATGCAACAATTCTGGTATTAGCTAGAAGTCAAGGTTTTTATCTGAAACAATTACTTGAATCTCCTCTACCCCATTATTGAGAAAAAAGTAGTGTTACTGAGAGAGGCCATGAGTGCACCAGCAAAGCTGATGTCATGAGAAAGGAGTCAGGACCAATGTTCCTGGCATCTTCCAAGCTGGAGAGTTTGCAAAATACTGTCAATTCTGGACCTGAAGCAAGATGACATATTCTGAAGACAGTCAGTTTACTCTCAAACCCAAACTAAAACATTGCAAAAGTAACACTCCAGGGAATTTTGGGTCTTCTTGCTTCCCACGCTCCATTATTCCCAACCCACTATCTCATGGAAATCCTCAGGGCTCAGGATCCTTGATGCTATGTTTACCAGTACTAAGGAAGGGTTATCTTTGTGGCCGTATTTGCTAAGATCATATTCTAGTAAAGAGATGAGATATATTTCAATGCATCTGACTTTTGTCATCTTCTTCCCTAAATTTATTAAAATTATTATAT